>NW_022146523.1:174291-192816 GCF_002938485.1 Sitophilus oryzae
TATGGGCTACGTGTACTGTTCTCTTTGAAAGAAGCACTTCTAAATTAGGTTCATTTTATTTATTTTTATTCTTGATTTATTTGTCTCGTAAATTTGAAATAATTCTTGTAAATAAACTATACTGTTTCTTTACTTACGCTTTACTTTTATTATAATTTACAAACGAATAACAAATCATAGACAAAGAATTGAAGTTTTGTGATTTTAGGTAATATGACATTAATACATTAATTTATTTAACTAAACTCCTGGCAAAATTCTGCCACCCTAAAATTTTGACTAAGATTGATGTTTCATAACTTTTTAATTTTTTTTTTTTTTTTTTTTTTTTTTTTTGTATTATTTGTAAATAAATTTGTTGGCATTATTTCTATTATTCTAATAGCTTATACATTTCCGTTAGGTGGGTTTCATTCAAAGCACTCTGTGGTGAAAATGGGACGGCATTTGATAAAAAACATTTTCCTGTAATCTTAGATGTACTCCTAACATTTACATTTGTTTAATTATCCCATTATCTTTATTCTTTTATGAGCTACATTTTAAATAAACTACTGCTATTTTAACAATCTCCAATTTGTTGAAAGTGGAGCTCTCAATGCCCACCGTTATATTGAGGATGTCTACATTGTCCACCAAGAAATTGTCGTTCCATTTGCTCCTTTCTTTGGAAATCAGTTTATACTGATGCATGACAATTCCAGGCCCCACGTTGCACGGGGTAACGAGTTAGGATAAGAGTACGAGTAACTAGCAAGAGAGGAGATAGATATCCAATTTGCTAAAACATTACATATATGCAAAAAAGCCTCTTTAGTGATGGTTTTATCATAAAGTTATATTATCACGAAAACTCAATGTGTGTGTTTTATAATAATCAGTTAAATAAAAAAAAAAAAAAAAAAAAAAAAAAAAATCTTTTCAAATTTTAAAAGGTTACAGTTATTTTTAAAGCATTTTCGCAAATACAAGAAATAATTTCATAGCATACGCATAACTGTTAGTTAGAAACACACATAAAATTAAAATAGAATTATTTACTCTAGTCTTATAACCCACTTGTATACAAAATTAGCCAAAAAAAAAAAACAGATTTCGAATACTTTCATTCAAATTATACGCACTTTTGGAGGGAAACCACGAATCCTCGAACAATGCCATATTTATTATTTAAAATCTAATTTATGTTGATTTATTCATCGAAACAAAACTGTTAATTCCTCTTTCACAAAAAATAATAATGCACAAAATAATGGTTTTAATTTGAATGTTGACCCAGTTGTAGTAATAATTGTGGCCGACTGACTTTGCAGTTTGTATACCAGCTGTGTATTATAAGACCAATTTGCAAATAAAAATTCTAAAATATTGTTATTGTTGTAAGTTAAATTCTGAAATTTATAAGATAGCATAAACACGATTTTACTTTAGCTGTAGGCTGACTAATGGTAAATCTGCAGGTTTTTTAGAGAATTCCATACTGTGTATCACAGAGAGGATTTTATTAAATATATTTCAAAACTCCTCTGATTATGTCTCTATTATGGACGAAAAAATCATTGTACTTCAGCTACTAAAATAATAATTTAGGTCATTAAAAGAAATTTGATATCTTATAAAAGGACATTTGACATATATTATAAATGTGTATTTTATATACAGGGTGATTTTTTTTTTTTTTTTTTTTTTTTTTTTTTTTTAATATTTTTAAGGAATTAATTTTTTTAGTTTCGGAGATATAGGTGTAGAAGTTTCATTTTTATTTCGATTTTTTCGAATACCTTCGGAAGTGTAACGCCAATATTTTAATGAAACAGTTCGAGAGTTTTGACATGAGAAATTTGATATTGATGCTGCACATGACTCTTACTTTCAGAGAGCGCCACCTACATGTGTTTAACCGTTTTGGGAGTAATAACTTTTCGTCCGTACCTGTATAAAACTACCAATGAAAAATATATATTTCCGTGACTTTTACAAAAATGTCTCTTTGAAAAATCGTTACGAGGTTCTCGATATTTGGAATGAAATAGTCAATACGTCATTATTGACAAAAAAATAAACACAATGAGTAGATAGTTGGGTATTTGACTGAAATAATAAATTTGGAAATTTTATTTTTTAAATTAATCATAATTTTCTGCGAAAAATGATGATCATAAAACAGTTTCTGTTAAACTTTGGTTGACACAAAAACATTTCAAATTTATAATTCCAGTCTAATAACTATTTAGTCAACATGTTTTTTTTTTTTTTTTTTTTTTTTTTTACAGGTATTGATAATTTTCCATTCAAAATATCTCGAAAACCATTACTGCTAGGATTTTACCAAGAGACCGTTTTTACGTAGAAAAAAAAAACTTTAAAAAAAAATATTTTTTCAGTAGTAATATACAGGTACAGACGAAAAGTTATTATTCTCAACCAGTTAAAAATATGTAACTTATGCCCTCTACTAGTAGGAGTCATACTTGACAACAAAATCGAAGTTTTCATGTCAGTAACCCCAGACATCAATTTTCATTCAAATATTGATGTTACTGCAGAAATTATCTAGAAAAAAAATCGAAATAAAATGAAAACTTCCTACACCCCGTAATTCCGAACCAAGAATTTTAGGACATACATTTGTAAGAACATTCTTTACCATTTTTATCTGCAAAATATGCTGGCCAGTTTCCAGAATACAGTTTGGACCATCCCTTGCATATTACAATAGATATTATTTCGATAATATATGGGAAAGTAAAAATAATCTGTAATATAAATCGGTCCAGCTCTTTACTAGTATTGAAACTAGTATTGAACTTGTTTTACTATAACTATTTTGGTTATAAACAAAAAAATTGTGTGTGCACTATGTGCGCATAATATTTGAAGTGAAACTTCTCTTCCCTTCCGTCTACCTTGTCTGAGAACCCATTCGTACCTCTATCTACGTGCCGAATTTGGTTCCAATCGACCCATATTTAAGAAAAATCCTGATGATTTCGTCCATTTAGAGGCATCGCGCATCGAGGGCGTCATCCTGTAGCCTGTCCCCAATTATGCCGAAATCGATCGATTTGATATTTCTTCAATATCAAATCATTAAGCGGCCCATACATTATCAAACAAATTCCTCAACACAGGCTGTTGCCAATGTATGGTAACCTTTGATGCGTTGCGCAGTTGTTAGATAAGTTTCAAGAATGTTGTGTAGTGTAGCGCGTTGTGTAGTGTATGTGTGTTGCGCTTCGTTGTGCAATATTTTAGTTCTTTTAGTCCTTTCATCCAAATTCTTTGTTTTCTTTTTCGTTTTTTGGTATCATTGACATCATCTAGGGTATATATACGATAATAATTGACGCAATGGCAATTCAGGACATGATTGTTTCTCAGACAATGCACAACTTTTAATAAAAAGTTTTATGATCAAAATTTTACTAAGTGCATGGGTAAGTGTAACGTTGCGCATCGCTTTGTTGCGCAACTTGTTTGATAATGTATGGACCGCTTTAGTCCCACCCTGATTAAGATGTAAACGAAATGTCGCGTCGTATCTAATTTTGCAGGGTGGGACCGTGTGCACCGTCGCTCACATAGCCTACCCCCCAAATTTGGTCGCGATCAGACGACATCAACTTCTGATGTTTCTTACATCAAAACTAACTGTCATACTGACACGTGTCGTGCGCGTTCAAGCTGGCCTTGGCCCAATCTATCAACATACCAAATTTTATTTAAATCGGACAATTTTATGATTTGAAAAATACTTTTTGAAAATCTTTTGAAGAATTAAATGTGAAAAATATTGTTAGTTTTTGTTTATTTATGAAAATTCTTACATCGCAAATGTTGCTTCAATATTTCTTCATACATTTCTATAGCTTGCCATCAAAAATGTATTTATATTATATAAATGTACTAGCGTGTACCAGCGACTTCGTTCGCTTCGAATTGATCATTTGTAATGGTGATGATAAAGCAAAGCAAAAATTCCATTAACATACAAACTGGATAAAATTTTCTCACATTTATGTCAGCATGAGAAAAAACAATATGGCGATATTATTATATAACTTGGTAATATTTGAGAGGTAGTTTCATCTCGTTGGAATTTGACGTTCGAAAAATCCGTTTGCCAAAAATAAGCTTTTTACGTCAAGCAGTTTAAGCAGAATCGTGGTTAAGAAATTACCCAACTTTTTGGAACACCCTGTATGATTTTTTAAAAATTTTCAAAATATGTAAAAAAACAAAATAAATTATGCTTGTCCAAGCGTTTTCCCGAAAGACTAACCGTTTTTTAAATAACAAATATTGTAATATTTGAGGGACGTATTCACCCTCTTGGAATTTGAGATTCGAGGAACCCCTCCTTATCGAACCTCTACACCCCACAGTCAATCCGTTTGCCAAAAATCAGCTTTAAACGTCAAGCAATTTAAGCAGAATCGTGATTAATCAATGGTCATATTTTATGAAACACCCTGTATAAATATATAAGAAATCTTAAAATATATAAAAAAACAAAATAAAATATACGTGTTTAAGAGTTTTTCCGAAAAACTCACTGGTTTTTAAATAAAAAATATTTTAATATTTGAGGGATAGTTTCCCCCCTTAGAATTCGAGTTTCGAAAAATCCCTTCTTATCGAACCTCTACACCCTAAAGTCAATCTGTTTTCCAAAAATCAGCTTTTTACGTCAAGCGCTTTAAACAGGATCGTGATTAATCAATGACCAGATTTTACGAAACACCCTGTATACATTTTTTAAAAAATCTTATAATATGTAAAAAAACAAAATAAAATATACGTGTTTAAGCGTTTTTTTCAGAAACTTGACCGTTTTTTAAATAAAAAATATTGTAATATTTGAGAGGTGGTTTCACCCTCTTGGAACTGGAATTTCGAAAAATGCCTTCTTATCCAACCTCTACACCCTAGAATCAACCTGTATGCCAAAATTGAGCTTCTTATGTTGAGTGGTTTGAGCAGGATCGTGATTAATCAGTATGTCAGTCACTTAGGGATTTTATATATTAGTATAGATTATAGATTTATTATATATTTATATTTATTAAAGAACTATCATACTGACTGTTAGCTCAATAGTCAATAATTTACAGGGGAATTGTCTCTTCTGCTGTTGGACAGACTATATTTATTTAGTAATATCTACAGTTAGAGTTGCAAAGACTTTTTTTGTTAAACCAAATTTAATTTTGAAAATTATTTGAGAAAACACATATTTTTCTTGTGGGATTACTAACCACAGACGTTAGATATATCCTTGTACAAATATTTCCTACTTATTTAAATTATAAAACAATGGATTTTAATATGCAACAATAGAAAAGAAGTGAAAAGTTCAATATGAATACTATAGAAATTGCTATGCTGTAATGTATATAATATCCAAATTGATTTATTTTTGGAACTAGAGGGAAATATATTACCAGTAAATAAGACAATGGACATTAAAATATTAAAACACATCTACTGGCTTTGTTTTTAGAAAGGAATAATGTTTCATCTTTGAAGTGGTTTATTATAATTGAGACTATAGGCAGCTTTGCTGCGATTACTTTAAAGATATATTATAGCTATCCTACTTTATGTTCACCATTTCTAGACTTCCCGACCGCTTATAGATGTCAGATAAGACATGTTGAATTGGGTGTATAGTGTTACGGTAAAAGCAGTTTGCAATTTTATAATTTCGTAAAAGTAACACAGCGATTGTTATTTTTTAGACATTTTCTCACTTGTACCTTGTGCTTTCTTCGTGATAAGTTAACGGTTTGTAATAATGGCACTTTAATGATTTTTTCAAACGATCTGTGGGATAGTGAACTGTCATTACCGTTTGTTTGAAAATAGAAGGTAAAGATGATTTATTAATAAAAGATTGAATTGGGATTTATTTTTCTGTAGAGGATTATACACTTCATTCGACACGGAGTATTGAAGCCAAATGATTGAATGAGTGAATGATGGGATCGTTGGAGGACTACTAAAGCTACAATTTAAAATTACTTTCAAAAGATACAGAGTGTCCCAAATAAAGAAAAAATATCAAAGTTTTATTTTTTTAAATGGAACACCCTGTATATTATTACATTTTTAGTTTCTACGGTTAAAATAAAGGTAAATTTAATTAAGGTTTACCGCACTTTAATCTGAACGTTTTGGAAATATTTACGATTTTTTAAAAACCAAATATTGTAATGAAGTTTTTTCTATATTCTAAATTTTGTGTTACTATAGTAAAAATAATGCTACCTTATACAAAGTGTCTGAAATTTATATTAAATAGTTATTAGCTTTAAACGGCAATAACTTGTTTAATTTAAGTGGAACACCCTGTATATTTTACGTGAATTAGATACACAATTTAATTGTATATCAAATTGTATTATACTATTTTTTACCTTCAAAAGTTCAAAAGTTTTCGTATAAAATGTATTTTCTTATAATTTAGACCCTCGTGCATTTATCAATATATCCATGGAATCTTGACATTTTACATATTTTTTTAAAACAACGAATTTACGAAATGTACAAATGCTAAAACCGATAACAATAGTAGCCCATTTGTTTACAAAAATAAAATTATTTAAATCTTTGTAAATGAGTAGGTATACCAATTAAATATAGCACCGTTATTTCCGTCCAAATATTAATTAATTACATACTTAATTGTAATTGTGTTAGTTACTAAATGATTCTAAATAAATGTGGATTTAAATCAGAAATCAATATAATAATAAGTTATGAATATGAAAGTCTCTGTTGTTATAAATAAGCATTTGTCAAAAAATAAAATACAATTTATAAGGTGTTACTTTTTACCACACATACAAAATTCAGTTTTTTTAGTATATGGAGCAATTATTAATCAACGGAAACAGTTAATTAATATACTTCGAATTTCGAATACTGGGATCATTTTAATTTGTTCTCTTTCATAAATATTTAAACATCTTTTTTTATTTTTTAATGAAATAAGCGAACTATATCGACAATATTAGTATCTGGTACTCTGAAAATTTGTTACAAAAATAATTTAAAATGTCCAGATTAATATTCCAGAGTATATTGATTATACAGGGTGAGTCTTAAATAAGTACAAATATTTTCAGGGCTGGTATACTGTTTGACCAGCGGATCTGAAGCTACGGAAGGAATGCGAGAAAAAAAAACGATATTGCCACGTTCCTATAAAATTGCAAAATTGCCAGACATGAACAATAAATTTCATATATTTTTATTATATATAATGTGTTTAGCATATATTCTGACGTATATTACTAAGGAATTTTAACGTAGTTCATATTGTTCGATATGTTTTATTTAATAACTTATTTCTTTCATTTTGTATAATCTGCTTATTATGGAAGGTGAAGATTTTTCATCGAACATGATTGGCGAGAGTACGTCACAGGATTTGTTACCACGCGGTTTCCATGGCTTTTACGCCTTTCCTATTCGCTATCTTTATCCCCAACTTCACGGTCTCTTCTGAAAAGAGTAGAAATATTGAATACTATTGAAATATCCACTGGCGGTGTCATTCTTTTGATCATTATTACTTTATTTCATTATTTTATACCGGTTATCCTAAATTTTATTCCTATATTTTTCGTATATTTAATAGTTAAGTTGTGTTTTATTGTTTTGTTATCTTGTTATAATGTTTTCCGTTCGTAGTTTTTAATTATTAATATTAAGTTTGATCGTATATTTGTGTTTTAAAACGAATAAATTTGTTAAGGGTAAGACGCTACATAGCCAGACATGAGAAATAATAGCTAATTTATATAGGTAAGGAGAATAATAATAATATATGTAATTATTAGAATATTAAAATTAAATATTGGTTAAAATGAAAATCACGCATTTTACCTAAATATTTTAGCTAAACTAAAATAAATATGGAACGTGGATGAAATCTCATTTGGTTTATTTCCTTGTGTTCATAATAGGGTTTGCGACGAAGAAGCTACAGAGAGTTCACTTAAGTTGCCGCTTAAACGTAAACTTGAGCGGATATCTCTTTATACCGGAGTTAGCGCAGCGGCTATAAAAAAAATCACACAGAAGATAAAAAAAGGCTGGAAACTAACCCCGATAAAATTATTCCAGCCCTGGAAAGAAACGACCACGTGAGACTGCTGCTGAAAAGCTCGACGACTTTGATTTCCAATTGGTCAGGTATTTGATAAATAGATTTTATCTCGAATTCAAAGTCGTCCCCACAATTAGAAAGCTTTTGCAAAAATTGCAGGAAGAATCGAATTTTCCTTTGGCAGGGGAACGCTTAGAGGGTTATTAAAATCAAATGGATTTTTTTGGCGTAAATGTTAAAATAACAGATAAATATTAATGGAGAGGCCCATTATATTGCAGAAAGAGATATAAATATATACGCGAAATTCGAAAATATCGCCAAGTATTATCTATTTGGATGAAACATGGGTAGACAATGACCTAACCTTTAAAAAGTGCTGGCGGAGCGATACCATATCTGGTGTAATAGGCAATATTGAATTTACTGGTGAGTAAAATTATGTTTTGTTTGCGCTTCCAAAGTTAACTATTTTCAAGATTTTTTTTTGCTGGAAATAGTTATATCTAAAATTATGTATATGTATTATAGAAAAAATATAGTTAGTACAGATATATAAATAAATATACCTCAAGACTCAGTCTTGATTATCTTCTGATGATGGTTAGCGAAACGTGCGTCCAGTGTAAAAGTAAAAGTGTTTTGTTGTATTGTGCTGATTTAGTGTTTTATTTTGCTGTGTAAGACCAAAGGTTCCAACCCCTAGCTGAAATTATTTCTTCTATTATATCTATTAACAACACATAATAATTAAGGGAGCTTTAATAAAAGCTTTTAGTGTTTATCTGCTAACTCAACAGTAACGATTCAAACAGCATAAAGTTTTTTGAAAAAAATTATTAATCTGAATATTATATTTATGATTATCCATGTAATATCAGAGATTAAGAAATTATACCGTGGGAAAATTTGCGGTGAACAAGCAGTTCTAAAAAGTTTTCTAAGGGAAGTTCTAATTGAAAAATATACAGGGAAATTTAAAAGAAAATGCACGATTTTCAACATCTTTTTTAGCGAAAAAAACTCATAGACGTGTTCCTGGGGTCGAAATATAGGTACCACCACTGAAAATATTTGCACTTTTTTAAGACTCATCCTGTATTGATAAATGGGGTCTAAGTTATAAGAAAATGCATTTTCTACTAAAATTTGAATAGATAGGTAAAAAATAGTATAATACAATTTGATAGATAATTAAATTGTGCATCCGATTCTCATAAAATATACAGCGTGTATTATCAACAGTAACATCTGGCAACATTGCCCTTAATTCATGGTTCGGGACATCCGGGCTATGACGATATGTAATTGGTTACTTACGTTATTGGCCGGGTATTATCGTAAATGCCCTATATACATCATTGTCCGTAACATATTACATTATTTAGCATATATAAAAGTATAGATAGTTTCAAAATTAGATCAAAAAATTATTAATTTAGATGCAGCGTTTATTGCTAACTCCTTTGTCTTTCTCTGTCATATTATCAGTTGGTATCGTTGAGTAAAAAGTCTAAGTAAAAAGTCCAACGCTATCTGTATACTATATTTATGCATTAGAGAAGAAATTGACGTTATGAGACGGCTGTTTTTTTATAGTTTTGCTTCGCGTTTCACATCATTCACATGACACATTTGAATTTTTGCGGATTTGTTGGTTATAATAAATTTAATAGCATTGTATTTAAGAAACAACCAAAAACCAGCATTTTTTTTAATAGTTGATGGTATTTCGTATTTTAACACTTTTTAAATAATACGGTTCATGTTATTACTTAACCCTTATTCTAATATTCTAAAATATTTTTTTTCTATAGACATTCTCTTAACATTGTGGGTCGGGTAATAAAAAATAGTAAATAAAAATATGACATAACACAAAATAAACCTAATATTTACGTAATGATGATTAAAGAAGAAAAAGGCTATTAAAAACATAGAAAATGTGGTCATAAACTTGAACTTCGTTACTTAAGATGGTTCTTAACAATTAAAAACGCGAATATCTCCGTTTCTTTCATGCTCCAGTTAACTTTGCTCCGGTAGCAAAATATTTATTAGACAATAGTATTATTTGTAGTTAATACGGTTATATTTTATAAAATGTTTTACTACATTTTTTACTTAGATTTGACCTAGATTAGATTAAAAAAATATTTTATTAAATAATATCATACGAACGAAAAAAAAAACGGCGTCAAAGACGGCTGGGGAATGAGTCCAAGCCCTAGACGTTATTTACTTGGCCCGTACCAAACCCGTACTCTTCTTCTAGTTAGCCTTAAGAAGGTTGTTATTTATTTTTATATTGATTAAAAATGATTTTTAAATGGTGTAGTTCAAAGGTGTAGTTTAATATACGAGAAAAATATTTTTTGGAAATAGATATGTGTGTCTGGAAACTTTCCGTCCTTTTTAGTCTTTCTATCAATTTTAATAATAAATTAATTATTTCTAATTAGTGTTCATTTTTGGCAAGTTTTACGTCAATTTTTAGTAAATGAGTCGTCTTTGATACTGTTTTTTTTCGATCACACGGTAATAGCATATATGATACTAGTGTGTACCAGCGACTTCGTTCGCGTCGAATTAATCATTTGTAATTTTGATGATAAAGCAAAGCAAGAATTTCCATTATCATACAAACTGGATAAAATTTTCTCACATTTATGTCAGCATGAGAAAAACAATATGGCGATATTGTTATATAACTTGGTAATATTTGAGGGGTAGTTTCATCTCGTTGGAATTTGACTTTTGAAAATCCGTTTGCCAAAAATAACCTTTTACGTCAAGCAGTTTAAGCAGAATCGTGGTTAAGAAATTACCTAACTTTTGGAACACCCTGTATGATTTTTTAAAAAATTTTTAAAATATGTAAAAAAATCAAATAAATTATGCTTGTCCAAGCGTTTTCCCGAAAAGACTAACCGTTTTTGCATAACAAATATTTTAATATTTGAGGGGCGTTTTCACCCTCTTGGATTTTGAGATTCGAGAAACCCCTCCTTATCGAACCTCTGCACCCCACAGTCTATTCGTTTTCCAAAAATTAGCTTTTTACGTCAAGCGCTTTAAACAGGATCGTCATTAATCAATGACCAGATTTTTCGAAATACCCTGTATACATTTTTTAAAAATCTTAAAATATGTAAAAAAACAAAATAAAATATCTGTACGTGTTTAAGCGTTTTTTTCGGAAACTTGACCGTTTTAAATAAAAATATTGTAATATTTGAGGGGTGGTTTCACCCTCTTGGAACTGAAATTTCGAAAAATCCCTTCTTATCGAACCTCTACACCCTAGAATCAACCTGTATGCCAAAATTGAGCTTCTTACGTAGAGTGGTTTGAGCAGGATCGTAATTAATCAATATGTCAGTCACTTAAGGATTTTATATATTAGTGTAGATTATACATATAATTTAATATAAAATTAAAATACCAAGGATATCGTGAGATAGACAGTTTTATTGATTATCAGTGTTATTCAAAATATAATTTTTTAGCTAGTAAGTGTGTAACATAAACATATTTTCCATCTGCTTATAAATAAATGAAAACTTTCAAATTTAGAATCAAATTTATTAGTTTACTCAAAACCTAAATTTACTTTTTAAATCATTTAAATACCGCTCCCACTCATTCTTTTATATTTTCATTGACCTCTCGCCCTTGATTATAGCCGTAGATAAATTTATTGATCTATGATTTTTGATAAATACATTCCTATAAACAATAAATATTTATTTATTACTTATGAACGAGACTCATTATTTTATTTTTTTCACAAAAAGAAAGGCCGGGATCAAGACCAAGACTGGCATTTGATCTGCAAGATCAAGACCAAGACCATGCATGCAAGACTCTTGGGATCTTGCGGTCTGGCTATTTTTTTCACCGTTTATCTGATATAAGAAATTACTTCTTCATTCAAAATTATTGTTTTAGTTTATTACAAATAGTGTTTAACCGATTATTGCATAAAATGTTAAACAAAGAAATACTGATTCAATATAATATATTGAAAGATCTTCTTCGTCTGACAAATATGCTTATAATTTCTTTCTTTAAAGTTTTATTTGCATTAAATTACAAAAAATACTATATATTTATTTAAGTTTCTATGTAGAAAGCGCCTTTAGTAAAAATCTATTAAGGAAAATAAATTCAAGACTTGTAACTTATTAACTGCAGAGACAAGGAAGTCTTGGTCTTGGTTTTGCTTTTGCTCATCACTATTTTTTTATTATAATAAAATCACAACTGGGTATAACACAAAGCTAAAGTTTCTGTACTTTTGAGGACTTTGACTAGATATGCGTTAAGCCCCATAAGTACTATACGCTGATGCGTGGATTTGATGCATCCATGCGTCCATGCACGCATATAGTTAGTATGATGCGGTTCGTCGATAAGATGCGTTGATGCGGTTTGTCGATTTGATTCATTAATTCGTTTGAAAATTTGTCCATTGTGTTCCTGATATTTATTTTGAGGATTCGCCTAAAAATCGAAATTTCGCCGAACCGCCGCACAACCCATCGCATCGTTTCATTGGTGCATGAAATGGACGCATCGAAGAACCGTATCAGCACATAGTTGGTATGGAGCTTTACTAGTGATAGTTAAAAAAACTAAATATTTAAATAACTGTGTAACAAAATATACCGGGTGCGTCTCGAAAGTGGCTGACCCCAATAACTTTTTTATTTTTCTTTAGATAAAAAAAGAACGAGATTTGGTGTTTTGGTCACTTCCGGTTTCACCGGAAATGACTACAACTTTTGATTTTTAATTGGCACCCTCGGTATATTTCTACTTTATTCGATAGAAAATGACACTCTCTGAATAGAATGACATATCATATATCAAGTTTTGACATTTTCGCTTGAAAAAAATTGTATTTTAAATTTCAATCTAGAGTGCTGGGGCTGTGTTAAAAACACTAATTTTTAATCAAGGAGCCTTGGAAAAGTAGTTTTGATTGTCTAATGTTTTTCGTGTCTTGTCCTGGCCGGTTAAAATATGCCCAAATCGTATTTTTAATCACATCTCAGTTTTTTCAAATGGAACAAGGGTAGCTTATTAGCATTTAGCATACTTGGACAAAACATTTTTATGAATAATTTCGAGTGAAATTAACCGCATGTTACATTTTCAAATAAACCATATGCGAAAGATTATTCAAGTGTCATTTTCTATCGAATAAAGTAGAAATATACCGAGGATGCAATTTAAAATTCTAAAAATTATAGTCATTTCCGGTGAAAAGGAAGTAGCCAGAAACAATTTGAATACGTCAATCAATCCTAATTTATGTCATCTACTAACATATCAAATCTCGTTTATTTTACCTGAAAAAAAAAAAAATATAGGGTTGAGCCTTTTTAAGAGCCACCCAGTATAATCTCTGATTTTTGATAAATAAAACGCCTAAAATTAGGTGCTTAATAATAAAATATACCGGGTGGTGCATCCTCGTTGGAAAGATAGGAAATCCCATGAAAATTTTGAACTGTCGAAATATTGGCTCCCCTATTAATTCTACAGCAAAGTCGTAAATTAGTTTTTAAAGATCTGCGTATACTAAATACACATGACAACTTTGAACAATTTTGGACAAGACGATTTTAAGTTATTTAAGAAAGATTGTATCTATTTTTATATTAAAACCGAACAAGTAACAACCAAACCACTCAAAAACCGACATACCTTATGTTTACAAACTATGATTTTGCCATTCTCTAAAGTAATTTAATTTTAGTGTTCAGGGAAAATTAACCGAAACACGTCAGATACACTGTCTCAGCTATTTCCTTCGTAGTACCATTTTATCATGCTCACTTTTTCTTTAAGTGTATAACACGAAATTATTACTAGCACTGAATATTAAAATTTTTATTCAAATTGATTTACGTTTGAAAATTACGTTGACAACTTATCGTATGTCAGTTTTTCAGTTTTAATTTAAAAATAGATGAAGTTTTTCTCAAATTATTCCAAATCGGCTTGTCTAAAATTGTTCAAATTTGGCATAGTTTTTTTTGGTGTGTTTACTAAACGTAGACCTTTAAAAACGTATTTACGACTTTACTATAAAATCAATAGGGGAGACAATATTTGGAGATTTCAATATCTCTATGGGATTTCCTATGTTTCCAACGACGCGACGATGCATCCACCCGGTATATACAGGGTGTCAAAAAATAGTGTATCTAGCTTTGGTGGGTGATTTTACAGATAAAAATAAAACAAAAAGTTTCTATGAACGTATTCCCTAAAATGCTTCCCGGAGAAGTTACAGCCCTGGAAAGTTTAATAAAAATAATATATTTTGGCTATTTTTAAGAACATTGGTAAACCGTTTTTCCTGAAATTTGGTACTCTTCCTCCTCCTAGGTGTTGTGGTTGGCGATTAATATGGCGTATGACTCTCCGTCCAAAGCTTGGTGAATAAGAGTGTTTCCGTCGGTGTTGGTCAAATCTCTTACGTTACGTAGCCATTATTTATTTTTCCTCCCTATGCTACGTTTTCCTTCGATTTTTTCTTCTATTATGAGCTGTATTTCTTCATATTCTGAGTGCCGCATTATATGTCCAAGGTAGGAAGTTTTTTTGATTTTAATTGTGCCTGTTAGGTGTGGACGAGTTTTCATTCTGTCTAAAACTTCACAATTTGTTGTTCTGGAGGTCCAACTTATCCTCAGCATCCGACGATACATCCACATTTCAAAAGCATTAAGGCGTTTGATGTCTTCTTGTTTTAGCGTCCATGTTTCGCATCCATATTGAAGTAGGGGCCATATATAACATTTTAATGTTCTTAGCCTCGTTGGTATACCTATTCTGGGATGGCACAAACACTTCCGCATGTTGAGGAAACCCAGCCCTAGCTATTTCTATTCTTCTTCTGATTTCTTTAGAGTGGTCTAGCTGGCTGTTTAATTAACTGCCCAAGTAAATATAACTCCGCGTGGTTTCTAGATGGACGCCGTTTACCATTATGTCGTTATTTTCATTGTCTTGCGGATGTCTCTCGAAAATCATAGTTTTTGTCTTGGCGGTGTTAATCTCTAGACTCATCCTGATACTTTCTTCTGTCAGTTTGTCCATTAGGGTTTGCAGCTGGTCTTCGGATTCTGCTAATACCACGGTGTCGTCTGCATATCTTATATTGTTTATAATTTTTCCATTTATTTTAGCCCCTTCTGGGCAATTTTGAAGAGATTTTCGGATTATATATTCGGCATAAACGTTAAACAATAATGGTGACAATATGCATCCCTATCTAACACCTCTTTGTATGTCGACGTATCTCCTTGTTCTGTTCTGACACAACCTTCGTGATTCCAGTATGTGTTCCTTATAATGATAATATCTCTCTCATCCAAGCCTAGTTCAGTGAGAACTTCTAGTAATTTTTCGTGCTGTATTCGATCGAAGGCTTTTTTGTAGGTAGTCAACGTAAGATACGTATAGCTTCCTTTAGACTTCTATGTACCTCTCTGCAATTAACGTTAAACTCAGGATGGCTTCTCTTGTTCCTGTCCCCCTTCTAAAACCGTATTGTGATCTAGTAAGGAAATCATCACATTTGCTGTATACTCTATTGAATATTATTCGCATAAAGATTTTCGCTGCGTGGCTCATCGGACATATTGTTCTGTGGTCTTCGCATTTCTTCCCTTTATTGTTTTTGGGTAAGGCTATGAAGGTAGATGTTACCCAGTCTTCGGGGATTGTTTCGGTTTCATATACTTTATTGAAAAATTAGGTCAGTATTTTGATGGCATTATCGCTTATGTGTTTGAAGTGCTCTGCTGTTATTTGATCTTCCCCCGGTGCTTTATTGCTTTTCGTTTCTCTGATTGCTTTGATGACTTCATCTTTCAATATGGGTAGATGGTCTCCTTTCTCTATTTTTGGATAATCCTGTTTTCTTCTCGCATCTCCGAACAATTTTTTCAAATAGTTCTCCCATATAACCTATTGTTTAGTGGGGTCCAGTTCTATGACGTTATTTTCGTTTGCAATTGCTGACAGATGCTTGGGTTTCCAAAGGCCGGTGAATTCTTTGATTTTTGTGTGTAGTTCTCTATCTTTGTGTCGGACCTGCAGTTTTTCTACTTCAGCGCATTTGGTTTGGAGCGAGTTCTCTTTTGCACTTGTAATCTGTCTCTGGATCTCCTTGTTTAACCTTTTGTACTGGTCTTCACATTTATTTTTAACTTTGCGCCTTTCGTCCATTGCTTCTATTATTTCCATTGTCATCCAGGGCTTTTTCAATTTTCGGTACTCTTACTTTTTGGAACTCTTACATACATTTTAATGCCAAAGCGATTGGCAATTGTGAACATTTTCGTAATAGCTCTGAATAAAAGAAGTACCACCAGTAATACTCTCTACCCTAATGGAAAGTACCCTTTCAAGACTGTTTACGGAACCATTTTCGAGGGCTGTAACTTCTTGGGGAAGCATTTTAGGGCATATGTTTATAGGAACTTTATGTTTTATCTGCAGTGTTGCCCACCGAAGTTATATACATAGTTTTTTTTGACACCCTGTATAATAATAATTCTGTAGGTAATATACAACATAAAAAATCTAGTTTTAATTGTTCTAAATGCCTATTAAGATTATAATGGTACTGTATGTATTAATTAACATGCATTAACATGAATTATTCCAGATGCATTATTTAAATGCTGTTTACATTTAATTATGCTGATTTGGAGTTAGGTGAATCTATTTGATTTTTTCTTGTGTTTAGTAGGTGTGTCCTATTAGACAGAATATTAAGCTTAGCCTACTCCGCTTAAAGACAAAAATCTGTTAAAAATAATGTTCTCTTAACATAATATTGAATTAAATATGTTATAAAAATAATCAGTTAATTTGTATATTTATTACATACTTGAATGATGTACGTTTTCCATCTTTATACGCCTTATGATACCAGATTGCAGACCTATTAAAACATAAAATTACATATAACTAATTGAATTTTAATGCTCATCTAATTAGACATTAAATAATTATTATAATTATTAATGAGTTCAAGCAGAATCGTTAATTTTAAAACAATTTATTTACCTCGTTACTTTAATCGACTTTCTAGGAAGTAAATTGCTTTTTTACGGAAGTACTTAGACCTGATGAACAAAGCGGTTATTTTTTATTTATTTTAACGACATAAAAAATAAACCAAAATTAGACACATACTTATTGTTTTCATACCTAAAATTATATATTATTAAAAAAATGTTTTTTTGTTTGTTAAAAGTCGGTTGATGTTGTTTGATGTAGATATAATTTTTTAGCTACCTATGTGTTTTTTTTTCGCTTGTGTTCATTATTTGTGTTCATGTTTACTTTTTCATGACTTAATAATTTGATATTATTTTCATTTGAAACTCAATTTTTTATCGGTTTTTTTCTTTTGAGAACCATCCCTTGCTTGCTAATTGACAAACTCCACAATCGTTGAACGAAAATATTTTAGTAGGGTTCTGAAAACTCTAATTATTACCTCCAATTAGGGTTCAGATCTTTTTGGCCATCACCAGAACCGGGCCTCGGTAACTATAATAATAAAAAAATTGTTACGTGAGAAAGTCCCTTAGTACTTGGTTGTGCATGCATACAGGTTGTGCATTTGTAACTTTTGTTAGGACATGCAGCATGGTATTTATTACGCTTCTAATGTAATAACTTGAACTTAATATTGAAAAATTTGGCACTTCCCTTTGGTATTTGCACTCTTCAATTAAAGTTACAAGGCTCTGTTACTAGACCCACTACACAGACCACTACACTTTGACAGTCTTCCTGTCTTTGCTTGATAAGCTAATGATGGTGTGCCGTAAATGTTGGCGAATGTTCTAGTATAAACTCATTGGTCTGACTCTGCCCTGTTTAATTTCTAATTCATTCTCTAGATTTATTGGCCACCTACTGTTTCAAATGCTTTTGTAGCGCGCCAGAAGAGTTCTGGGCCTATGAATGCCATTGATGAGCCTTGTTTAGTGATTTCATCTACCTTTTCATTACCTTAACTATTTTATTAGTAGATAAAGAAATACAACTCCTAGAATTAAATTATTTCTAATGTATTTTATGGATAACAATCAATAAATCAAGATTACTTTCATATTTCAGAAGCAGTTTTGGTTTTAAATTTTTTATGTAAAAAATTATTGGCAAACCATGTTTCCAACATATTGCTCATATTATAGTATTTACGCTTTTACCGCTATATCTGGACTCATATAATTTGTGTAGCTTTGCGAATTCTTAAATCTAGAACAATATTGCCATAATTAACGCTACATTTATTTAATAACTTTGTAGTAATAAATATTGTGATTTATAGGGCGAGTCCAATAAGAATGTATTCTACAATATAT
>NW_022146524.1:0-2690 GCF_002938485.1 Sitophilus oryzae
GGCATCCTGGGGCGCAGCCGCGGCGGTGGAGGAGGGCGTGGCGGGTTGCTGCGCGCCGCCGACCTGGTGCTTGCTGCGCCGAGGGTCTGTACAAGAGAGGCGAGGCGGGGATTAAGAGACGGCGCTTAACAGGGGGATGGTGTGGGATGGGGGCGGAGTTAAACGGCGTAATGTAGTAAACAGAGACACAGGATAAGGGTGTTTCTTTTTCGAAACGCAATAAACAAGCTTCAATAAACTTAAACTTCATTAAGGCTGTATTCCGTTGCAAAACCAGGCGAACCAGACCGGTAGTTACACTTTAACTTGGTTTTCGCTTGGAAAGCAGAACGGTTCTGCTCCAGTTAGTGGTTGTAGTCTAGTGGTTGCTTTTTTTATCTAGATCGCTTGCTTTTTCATTGCCTTCTATCCCTTAATGAGTCAGCACTCAGAGTAGGAGGACTTTATTTTCGTTGCCTAATAAGATGGCTAAGTCATAAAGTTAACAGTATTCCAGTAATTTTACTCATATTATGATTGCTAGCTCTCAGCCTATTATATGTACTTTTCTTTACTGACTATTAAACACCTATTTTTTTGCTTGTATGTCTTCTGTCTTCTTAGTAATTCACATTACAAAAAAAACAATGACACTACTTAGAGGAAGCTACTTTCTATTTAGACTAAACAGGTTTTGACACCGTTTTATAATACGGTTAATAGCTAACATATCAAAATTGATAAAGCCTGTATTTGACTCTTATTCTATTCGTGTTTAATAAAAGTTCAAGTTGAAATAGACCTCCCTAGAGGGAGCTTTTATTTCAGACCATATTCAATTTCTAGATTTTATGCCTGTGTCTCTCATACTACACTATATCATAAATAACTATACATTATTTTTCTATTCTTTATATATCTTTCTCGTAATAGCTTAAATGATGTATGATGAAAGTATAAAATCAATCTATATACTTAGAAGATCCTAGTTACTAGGCTAACAGCCTAAATTAACAAGAAATTCTAATTAGGCGGTTCCTATAAAAACAATATGCCTGTAGTAATACTAAACTGGCAGTTGGAAAATATCCCTTCTATAAAATTCAGTAAAATTGAATAATGAAAACGACAAAATAAATCACTAAAATTTAAAAAATAAAAAAAATTAAAATTAATGTAACCAATAAAATTCCGACTTATTATTGTGTAAATTATTAACAAAATCCGGTGAAAATGCTAGAAATAAATTATATTCATACTCAAATAATTACAAATAATATAGGTATTCAAAAACAAAAAAAAATATTAACAATAATTATATTGCGTAAAACTTTATTTGAATTTTCCATTTCAACGATTTGCATGTTGGTGATTTCATCAGCTGAAAACAATACATTTATATTGCTTTCATTTCAGGTTTATCAGAATAATAAATACGATTATGCATTTATGAAATATTACAGATCATAAATGCTAATTACTGGATTATAATAAATATCATCGATGAATCTATGGAGATATTAAGGTTCCATACAACGTGTACATGAAAAGTTTGTATAAAATTCTACCATATTAAATATTTGTAGAGCTAAAATATATATACAAAAAATACCCTTCTAACAAAATTTTCAATAATAATAATTCTTCAATATTGTACCAATGCATTGGTTTTTATGAAAAAAAATTATCAAGAAGAAAATTTAAATTAAAATATACGTTATACCATGTATATCAAAACTATCTGAACTATCCAAAACTATATCAAAACTATCTATTGAGTTATAATATTTTACTTTAGCTCCAAAAATTGTCAGGCGTTTAAACACCAACTGTATTTATTAGTGTTGGTTAAAATTATAAAAATGCACACCGAAAATTAAAACAAACATGGAATGTTGTTAGTGTATATTATAAAGTACAATAAAATGGTTGCACGTGTATAGCTACACAACAAACTTACCACATTTTTTAGTTAATATATACATTTTTTTAATACAGAAATATCTTATTTAACGAATGGAAAATAAATATTTTTTTGTGGGGGATTAAAAATTCGTTTTTGCAAATCAAACAGGAAAAAGCTCCCTGAATTAATTCGTCCTCCAGATTGGACACGGCCAAAAATTGAAGTAAATTGGAAATTCTGTTTGTCCCCGAAAAAAGGGGTTTGGGTAAACAAGCGAGATCACAGAGAATTATTAAGTATAAAAACATCGATTGCTTTTTTACAAGTTATTGTCGTAGTAGTACAGAGTAAAGACAATATAACGGTTTAATTTAAATAATTTTTTAAGAAGAAAAATAATGATTTATAATTTTTATCAATTAAATAACTCCGTAAATTTAAGTGCTGGCAAAATCAATAAAAAATATCAGTATTTATTAAAAGAAATAACTGCTATTTTCAACTAATAATTAAAAAAAAAATACTCAGATGCCAAAAAAAAAGCAACTGAGATATTATTTTATATTATAACCAGTTGAAGCCTGAAGCATCCGCCACGACGGACATCAGGAGCACAAATTACCTATAACAGATGCAAAAGAAAGCGACTGCATCGGAAACCGCTCGGCAAACCCGACACGCCTATTGAGTGGTGTAAATACACCAGTCGTTTAGTCCGGAAACCTATGCTGTGTCGTATTCGCTTGCTGGAATGACATAGTGCGTGGTTATATGTTTCTTTTTAAAAACGCGTGTAGGATTTTTG
>NW_022146524.1:13863-17901 GCF_002938485.1 Sitophilus oryzae
CTTCGGTAAAAAATAAAATACTCTTTTACTTCGCTAAATGATCAAATGTTTTTATTGTACTGTTTCTTAGATGTGACCACGTAATACACAATAAAACTAGTTTTATAATAGTTATATAACGCTGTGTAAAATAGTTGCATAAGAGTTGTATACCCTTTTTATAGAACTTCTATACTACTAAACGGTTGGATAAAAATGGGCCTTTTTTGGTTGTAAAGCTATCATATTACGGTCTTATAGCACGTTATACGAATTGAGGTATCCTATAAAAATAATCACATAGCTGTTTATACAGCCTTTATAAAATAAAATTTGCTACTTGGGATGGCCCGCACTTTGGTCAGGAAAACATAGCAAAAGATATATTAAAGAAAAAGCATTCTTAAAATTCTCATTTTCCCGTCAGTGCTAGGCTCTTGTACTATTATATTGTTAATAAGGTTAGATTAAATTTGTCAAAAAAATTGTCAAAACGTCCGTTGACGGCTGGAGTAAAAAAATTACGGATGAAAAGTGGCGCGAAAACGCTATGACCAATCAGAGCGCCGTCGGGCCATCGCATCAACGGATAACGGACGCACGAAAATCAAGCTTTACTCGAAAATATACAGGGTGTTCCTGCTAATATTTAAGAGAATGATTCTTTGACCTATTCTCAGAAAAAGATCTTTGATGAAAATTTGAGATACAGAGTTGTAAAATATTCTAAAAATATTTTATTTATAATAATTCCGATATTATTATAGATATCTTTATGCATCTTCGTACACTCCTTGCATGCATCAAAATGCCCTTTTTATTCGCAAAGGATTTTATATCAACTAGTGGCGTCCGTACGGATACTTGAACTATATTTGGAGAAAAAATGGTACGTTACTGACATCTCTTAAAATAAAGATCATTTTTAAAATCTTCTGTATATTCTAAACAACTTTTATCTCCTATTTTTCTGCCAGACGCATAGTTTTTGCTTAAAACATTTTAATACATGTTTAAAACAATAACATATAATGCTGTTTTAATGTAAATATAGTCTTCAATTTATTTCTGTAATTTGTATATTTGTATTTTCTCAATAGCCTGTACATTTTGTGGAATACAATCCAAAATACACATTTTTATACAAATGCCTTAATAATGTTAACGCCCTTAAATTTTATTTAAGAAAAAAAATTGAACCTAACCAACAATTCCGTGTGGTCCGTTTTTGTTTACATGTTTTGTAAAAAGCGTTTGTTACAAATTTACGTCCTAGCATCAACCAGAGGATATTGGTACACAGGTACAGTATAAAGTTTATCATAATGATTTTCTCAGCTTTAAATCAATGTTTTTTGGTGTTTGCGCGATCATGCGACTCTTACCACTCTTCATCTCGTTAGCTCGTGTGTCACTACCTTGAATTTTTATTCCCAGTGCGCGTTTCACTTCAAAAATTAAAGCCATTTTACTTCAATGTCAAATCGCTAAAAGATCTGAATCGTTACTGCATCGACTGGAGGAAAATAGGAAATATAACAATTTTTTACATCAAAAAATGAATCTTGATGCATAGAAGACCATAGAAGACGTGTATGAAGTTTCACAAAAAACTAACATCAGAGTTATTAGGCAAAAAGTTTAAGTAAGTTCATGTGAGGTTATTTCTTAGATTCACCCCTTGAAATATTAGCATGTCATTAAGAAACACCCTGTATATTGATAAATTATACTCATATGCATTGATTTATTGCAAAAACTTTGATTCGTTGACGTACACACGATACAAGCATAATTATGTTGTTAAAATGTTTGAAATTCGTTGTTTGGAACAACAGGCTTTTGCTTTTAGGTTGTTTATCTTTCAGATGGTCATTTCATGTATCCTCTTGAGGTCGAGACAGAGAGCATTTAATCTAATTGTTGTTTCTTTGTTTGAAATGTTTTATGAAGCATAACAAACAGATTTCTGAAAAGTACTACAAAAATTATTTGTCAGGATTTTAAAATGGGTTATATTGATTTTTACAGTATTGTAAAGATTTCTGCTTAACATTTTTTTTCAGGTATTTTTATAAAAAAAATTAAAATATATAATATCAAGACAGTAAAAGTTAATAGACAATTTTTTCATAATAGGTGAATGTATGATAAGCATTTATTTATTTATTCAAAAAAATTCCATAAAACTATTACCATAACAACATACAAAAATAATTCAATAAAGAATATTTTATTGTTATTTTCATTAAAACACGCTTCTGCTTTTAGAATATTTATGATTCATAAAATATGAGTACTGTTGTAGTTATGAAAACGTTTAATATAGTTTAATATTTCCTGTTTTAAATATTTTATGACATTTTATAAATAGCGGTACTTTATATATTATTATTTTTGTAGTGATACAGAATTAATTTAAAATATTGTTAAACATATACTTTCTACTAAAAAAAATAATTTAATGCTTTACTGCTTGAAACTTTTAATAAGGTTTACTGGTTTATATTATTTAAATTAATATATTTATTTGTATTATGTCTAAAAATCAAAAATATATGTTTAATAATAGAGAAGATCAATTTTTGAAATATGTTCGTGATATTTTCAATATTATTTGAATTTGTTAAATTTATTATTATCAATAAATAACTTGAAATATATCGCTAAATGAAAATGTTTTTAAATTTAAAATAAATTTTTCATAATTTATTTCTATATTTAAATAAAAAGTTTTTTTATAACTATGAACTCAAATGATATAAAAACAAATATAAATATGTTTAGTAATCGCCTCTGAAAGAAAAAATACGTTATAAGCCAAGATATATTAATTTATTTAGATTTCAGTATGACTGCAATCGTTCAGAACAACTTGGATTTGCTTTGAGCGTTCTCCCTCTATATTCCAATGCGATAAAAAAATATATAAATCAAAACTACGACAAATAAGGTACTTACTCTCGTCTTCAGCGTTGATATCCGGTACTCTAGTCTCAATTTCCGACGTAGACTTTTGCCTACGCAACAACTTGGCCTTCGTTTGACACTTTTGGGCGTCCTTTTGACAGTCCAGGTGAACGTTCATCTTGCATATCCGGCATTTTAGGCCTTGCCGCGTATGCCCTGAAAATTTAATTAGGTGCATGACTGATACGGAATTGTTTAATAAAATAACCTGAATTTTAACATAGTCAATAAGCTTAGTTTGAGATAGGTTATTAGTTATTGCTTAATTTGTCGTTTTTTAAGAATGCTGGGTGTCAATAGAAAATTTATGGGGTATAGTTTCCCCCAAATAATCATGGATAAGTCAAATGTTAATAAAGTAATAAGAACCTCGAAATTAGTGTTTTTAATTATACTTTTTCTTTAAGAATTTAAGATTATTCAGAATAAAAATATAAAAGATTAATAAGAATTTCTTATGCTGCATTGCTTTAGAGTTAATTTCACTGATATCTGAATTGAAAGTTGATACCCAAGCAGCATTTGGACGTCGGGACAACGTTGTGTCACGAGACCAAACGTCGGGGCGCAACGTCGGCACAACCTCGTACCAACCCTAGTCTGCACTAGTTTGGAGAATAATTTTTGGGTCGAAACGACATTGGATACCGACGACGTTCAATGTATTGTTTCTACTAAAATACTAATGGGCCTTAAAATTAAAAAAGTTTTAAAAACTTTCTTGAATTTTTTTTAGTAAAATGAGAATAATTTATTCGCAGTCGAAAAAATTGTTTCCGCGTGTTGTTTAGGGTCAAATATTTCCAGTTAATGTATTCAAAAAGCAGGAATTGCTATTTTAGGAAGGAAACATTTTCTTATTCACCAACATGGCGGCTTTCACTTTGTTGTTTTGGAGATTAAGATGGTGTAGTTCGAGTAGTCGCATACTGGACTAATAAAGTCGCAGTTCAGCCTTAACAGGTAGTATACTAGTCGCAAGATTGCCTAATTTAGTCATCCTAGAGTCTAGCTTGTGCCGCCCTCTATATTCTAAATAAACGAGGGAGTGGATAAAGTATCGGTAATATGTCGATGTATATTTAAATT
>NW_022146525.1:0-2761 GCF_002938485.1 Sitophilus oryzae
AACAGACAACAGTCACTAACCATTTATTTGCATATAAATATCGTAGAAATCAATTTCTACTTTTATATTAAACCTAACCAAAAAGTGAATTGTATTTGCTCGGAAACAATAAAATATATATAAAGTCAATAGAATAATTATTAATCAAAGTTCAAAATATGTATCTATACTTTTGCACAATGAATTAAATACAAAAGCAATTGTCATTCATATTCGACCTTCACGTTCATTTTTATTACAAAACGTTCATTAATAACAGAAAAAGCGACCCAACAATGAAATAGTTATAACCTACGAGAACGATAAGATAGATATTGCTGATTTCTCATTAAAAAGATTTGAAATTGTTTGCATCAAAATATCACATCACAAAATTTTAGAATGTTGAAATAAAAAGATCCTTATAAATTTGTTCATAGAAACTTAAAAAAACACCAAAAACTCAGTTCTGTCAAGACAGTTATAAAAACAATTAAACCGTATGATAAAAAAATAGAAGATCAAAAATCAAAACCATAGGAGTGATACTATAGAATACTCAGGTAATAGCTGTGACTTACAAATGAAATCCCTTAAACTGCTTTAGGTATAGCTGAACTAGTGAAAAGGACTTCTAAAGATGGACCATCAAAATTATACAGTACTATCAAGACCATGGTGTTCCTAGATGCACAATCCTGCATATTATGCACACTTTACATTCAATATGCGCAATATGCACCGCAATGGAAATTAGGCACAATCTGAATAATTTTTAAAAATACCAAAAATTATAAAATCTATTCGTTCGGCTTTCATTCTTCAGGTGGCGTCATGCTTTTTCTATAGTGGCGTTTCCAGTTGAGGGTTGGACACGCGTTTCGCTAGCCATGTTAGCATCAACTTAGTGTTAATCATCTGCCGATAATGGTTAGCGAAACGCGCGTCCAGCGCAATAATAAAGTGTATTGGTGTATATGTGGTGTTTTATTTTACTATAATGGCGTTATATCAAAATCATACAGCTTTCCATGTAACCATCAACCTCCTGGGTTTTGTTTGGATACGACAAGTTAAATTACCACAGATGCATATTGTCAACTGAACATGCACAATCTTGAGGTTGCCTGATGCACAATCGAAATTTTTTCATAAACAACCCTGCTCAAGGGGCGTGAAAAGACCAAGAAGCCTAATTGATTATTTATAAGAACCTAATTGAAAAATATAAATAAAAGAAAATTATTCAAGGAATGTATCATCAACACTAGAATAAATTTGCATCTAATGATTATGATGATGATAATAGGTATATTTTTAATCACTTAAAATAATTTAGAACATAAAAATCGATAGCAACTAAATATGCATATTGACAAAAAAAAGTTTTAATGGCCGTGCAAACTAAAATATATAGTTTTTCGACAATTTCCTAAACATTCATGCTTCTAATTATTAAACTATTTAATTACTTTAATACTTAGTGACGTATTCGAAAATGTTGATGCATTTATAGGAAAAGGCAGTATGACCTCGCAATCTGATTCATCTTCGTTTATTGTCAGCTCAGGAACTAAAGGTAATAAGGAAATCACTGTTGTTTAATCGTTAGCATTACGTCCACACGTACGCGCGTACAATTATTGTTGTACTGTGTTAAACTTCTGTAGGAACAAAGGCTGTATTCGTTTACATTATAATTGCATTACTGGGAATTGTTTAATAAATAGACACAATTTGCTTATTAGGGTTTTTAAATTTAATCGTTTACAATGTGGATCACTTTATGACAACGACAATGTTTTCTATTTTTTTCTCTTTTTTTATTGTATTAAACTACCGTATACATATATCATCACATATTAATTCCTCCGATAGTATATAATATCATAGTGTGTAGTCAAATGAAAGTGACATCAGCTACTGGGACTATTCATTGTCTTTGCTAGTGTATGTCTATCGTTAAAGTTCTTTAAAATAACAATGGATTAAATTAGATTTTGGAAGTGGCTATCGGCTTGTCCTACTGCGATCTTTTTAGATTGGTTGTGGTCTTCTTCAGATCTCTAGCAAATCTCTAGGTTACATTTATTACATATGCAGTAAAATTTGGTGAATACGATGAACTTTTTCACCTGTCTCTGTCCTTGTCAATTTTTAACCCACTGTTTTGTGGCCATGCTTCTTAGTACTAATGGAGCTAATAGATACAATGAGGATTAGTCTGTCAAGAAAATGAGCCCTGGAGAATTTTTCCCCCATTTTATTGAGATTTCTTCTTCTTCGTCCTAATGGGGCTAATAATAATAATAATATATAGTTTATTGAATACTAACAACACACGTCTACAATTCATACAATACAATATCATAGTTTTTAGTACCCAAATGGATACTGGAATCATTTCAAAAATGTTCTAGTCCAGATCCATAAAAAATATATTATATCCATTCACTTATTGTACTGTGTTCTTAAATTCATAATTACAATTCTAAACTTAATTTACCCTAATATAAACTATAAAAAAAACATAAGCATATATATGATCAAAGACGGGAGAAGCTGAACAGCAAAGAAACAAAAGGTATCAATAAAATAAGGTTTGGGCAGGCACTCCAGCCAGAACAAACTATAAAGCCTTACTTAATAATGACTTGTAGGAAAATTTGAACGATTCAGGTGAAAGATTTCTTAAATAGTCAGGTACCAAATTATAGAGTTTGTATATGTTATAAGTAAACGACCTCTGAAATATTTGTGTTCTATGAGCAGGAGGCGAGAT
>NW_022146525.1:19941-23821 GCF_002938485.1 Sitophilus oryzae
ATATTTTTAGAAAAAAAATCGTATTTTCCTTAAAAAAAAATTTAAAAAAAACACCAAATTGTTATTTTTAATTTCAATACAGATTAGTCGTACATAGTTAAAATTTCGATTTTTCAAAAATTGTAAATTTTCGGTAAAAAAGATTCTTGACCAAATTTGTACACTATTATAAAACATACTGTATACGAAAATTCGCTAAATATATTTTCGAAATCGACCGACCACATAGCATCTTAATCACAATGGATGCGTCTAAAACCTGGTCCAAACCGCATCCCAAAATCGGAGAGAGAGAAGAGAAGATCATTTATTGTTTACAATCCCGCAATTTTGCGGATCCGCGGGATTGATTGCTTTAATCCCGCGGATTTGCGGGATTGAGATTTTGGTGCGGGATTGCATTCCCTATACATGAATATACAGTATTATAAAGAACGATTTAATTATTTAAAATTAATTAAACATGTTTATGCGAATGTTAAAATTATTATATGTAAAAACAATATAAATAAAAGTAATGGTCCTATTCCTGGTAGTTCTCTGTTCCTATTGGTTTAGGTGGGTAATTTGATGTTACGCTATATTGATTTTGCGACGATTCGCTGATTTTGTTACGCTTCGCAACAATGACAAATGCATATAAACGCTCAATTTCTGTAAAATGTTAACTTTTAATTATCAGCTGACGATCCAGGGTTTAAAGTAAAATGTTTTGTCGGGAATTAGTGTTTTATATTGCTGTTGTAACATCAATAATTCTAACCTCCTGTTTAGTTTTCAAACTCTTTTCTTCAACTTTTAAAAAATCGTGTGCTATGGCAAAACATTTGTTTTCAGCCACTACAACCTTGACAGTACTACATCTTCATTTCATTTTTCAGTTTCCTCCTTATTCTCCAATTCTTTAAGTTCTTCTTCAGTGAGTTCAACAATATCTGATTTAAGAATTCCAAAATCTTTCTCCAAACAACGACTTTCCTAGATTAACAATTTATTCAAATTGATCTCTGATCCCAAGAGCACCTGTGCGTGGGACAAATTATGGTCATGTCCAACCTTTCCTATCTAATAAGGAATTACCGGAAATTCAATTTCCTCGGCATCGGCAGTTTGATTTCGGAAAAGGCCAATATCGACTCTGAAATTCAGCACAGGATTAGCAGCGCGTCAAGGGCATTCTGGAAATTAAAAAAGACAGGGTTTTCTACAATTATGACTTGAGCACAAAAATGAAACTTGCAGTGTACCGAGCAATAATAATTCCCACCATGTTATATGGAAGCGAAACCTGGGTGTCGTACCGCCGACACATGAACGTTAAACAAGTTGTAACAGAGACATCTTAGACAACTCTTAAGAATAAAATGGTTCCATCATGTCTCAAACGTATCGGTCCTCGAAAAAGCTAACTGCGATAGTATTGAAGTCATGATTACAAAGTCCCGCTTAAGATGGGCTGGTCACGTATGCAGAATGCAAGAAAACCGCATACAGAAATCTCAGCTTTACGGTGAGCTTGTAGACGGTAAGAGGAGGCCGGGTGGACAACTCAAATGGTACAAGGATATTTTCCACGAAAACTTAAAGGGAATTAACAAGCAGAATGAGTGGGAAGAAGCAGCTCACAATAGAACGGAATGGAGAAGAATTGTAGTCAGTTAACAGCGATAACCAAAAAGAGAAGAGGCCACAAAGCAATGAGATTTTTGAATGTCCAGAGTGCGGTAGACAGATAACATCACGTATCGGGCTTTTCAGTCACAGAAAGGCTCATGAAAGAAAACGCGGGCCCTTGCGTGACCATCTTCTGAGTAATAGCAGTATGTATGTATGTAATATGAAATTAATAAATCCGCGTTATGGAGAGTAGAGGTAAAGGCGAATTATTGCTTATGGGATTTTGCTTGAAAAAGTCGTTACCTAAAAGAGAAAAATAAAAGTTTAAATGACCACAGTAGCGCTAATAAGCAATCAGGGATCTATTTGTAACTGAATTTAGCGGTTATAAATAGAGTGAAGTTAGTCAAAAAAGAGTGACGACACGCGCCTTGAAAAATCGCATATTTATCTATGCCTTTTTAATTATTTCCCATTCTAAACATTTTTGGCGCTTCTTCCGAATGTAGAACTTTTACTACAGCACACAACACCATCTTAATTTTCCCTCTTTGATGAGCACTTTTCAATACTCGAAGATAATTCTCCTTACCTCTATCCTCTATAAACCGCGTATAAGAGAACCGCGTAAAATAAGTCACTGGTTTCATGACTCTTCAGACTCTTGAATTATTTAGTTGCATTCCAGGTCCGGCTACCTTAAATAATTATAACCGTTTGAAATTAGATTATCGTTTTCACCGAGTATACCAGAAAGAAAGCAGGAGTTCTTATTCAGATACATATACATATGTGACCTACGGTCCGACGTGGTCATTATTATTTAATTAAGATTCGCCACGGCACAGTCTGCCCAGTACTCCTTCCCATGCATCAATACGAAATAACGCACACTTATTTTCTAATAACGACAAATGAGCAGGCGAAAGGACCTAATTCAATTATATCTTATTATTTGTAGTTGAAATAAAAACACACGCCTTTGTGGCTTTTTGGGTGACTATGTAAATAGTTGATTTCAGCCCTGACAGCTGATGTTTAAGAGTATGTTTTAAACAAATACACTAACCACAAAACTGTGAAGCACTGGACCAGAAATGAAAAAAGATACAGGGTGACTTAGTATTCCGCAAAAGCTACTACTTCTCTAAGCCGACTTCTTATTTCAGATTTTGACTTGATTTCTTTTTTCAGATTTTGAAAATATGCGACCAATAGTAGTAATTTTAATTTTATAATAGTTTTTAGCAGCAATATGTTGGGTGTGGACAGTTAATTAGCAGTAAATTCTAACTGGCAGTATTTTATGGATAGTTTTCTAAACTAATCATAGAAAAATTGGCGAAAATTCTTAGAATATACAGTGTGAGTCAAAACTTGATACAACGTTCTATCTTCACTATTTCAACACCCTGCATTTTATATTATCAATCATCACAGCTTTTGTGAAGTTTATATTTTGTTATGAATTGCCTATAGCCTACATAATGTTTATTGAATTATTTGCAATTTTATGCTAATAAAACATATGATTTTGTTTTTCGCTTTTTTAATAGAAAAAGTATCATATACAGGGTGACACCCTCATACGCCGCGGAGACGACAGTTTGTATTGGAATGAAATTTTATAAGCATATGTAGGTTAATTTAAATTTTTTTTTAAACATAGGGAGTTCTACAGGGTGTCCCGAAAAAAAGTTACACATCAAAGTTGGGTTTTTTGTAATGGAACACCCTATATATTAATTGATTTTCGGATTCTAGGAGAAAAATAAAGGTAACAGCGCTTTCAGATGGAGCGGAGCGTCCGCGCGGACCGTCCGCAAGTTCCATGAGTTTAAATGAACAATTTCACATGGGTCGCGTATGCTCCGGATGATTTCTTTTGACGGCTATCTTGAAAAAACAAGCAGCACAAAAACAGTGCGGATGCTCCGCTCCATCTAAAAGCGCTGTAAGTTTCATTAGAGAACATTTTCTAAAAATGAAGAACAAATTTTAAATTTCAATAAAAGCTACCTAAATTGGAATTTACCCGGTATAGCCTAATATAATCTATTATTTAACTACTGTACTTTAAATAACATAAAAACTTGACACAAAAAGTTCTACAGGATGAGACAAAATTAATACTGAACATTGGTTACCTTTAAAAGCAAGTTACCGTTTTATTTTAAATGGAACACCCAGTATATTATTCCAATATTCTTTGGGAAATGCATGTCTTTTCTAAATAAAGTTGCCTACCTCTTAGACAAAGATT
>NW_022146526.1:0-4801 GCF_002938485.1 Sitophilus oryzae
ATCAGCTGTTTGTAAATATCTACATGGTACCCATCCCTGTTTTTTGTCACCTTTTACTTGTCTGACTAGCCATCTAGAGTAAAAAGGTAACTTTTAGTGTTATATAAAATATATAATTATATTTTGTTCTCTATACAGAGCGAGATTAAATTTTTTTTAATAAATTTCTCATTAACTAAAATATTAATTATAATAATACTATCATGTTCTGCAAAATTATGCAGAGTCAGCTGATAACAAAATCAATAACAGATTAACTTTTATACAAACAAATTATAACTCAAAAAGTATTTTAATGTACTGTCGTAATACAGGGTATCCCCATATCGCGTGGATATAAAGCTACTACGTATTTTTGGAATAAAAGTTTAACACAATTTACCACTATACAAAAGTACTTCGTTTATCCGGCAGAGGGCATGACATTTTATAAAAATAAATACATTTTTTGAGTTATCTTAAGTTCAGACTAATATTCCGATTAAAATGAGTATTGAGGTGTCTGTGTTTTGCTAAGGTCTTTAACATTTGATTCTCTCTCACACTGAATACGAGAAAGGTGAAAACTTCCCTCACCTCCACTATATTATAGCAGAAACATTTTACAACTTCAAAGACGACTGTTTTTTTTTCGTAAAAAAAACACATAGTTTTTTGAGAAAACAAAATGTTCTTTTGAAGTTGACCTACTGAACATATATTTCTGATCTCATGAAGGCGTTATAATTGAGAAGGCGATAATAATCTAGATGGCGAAAATTGGGAATATGATGGCCTCTATCGGGATAAACAAAGAACTTTTATATTTTGTGTCTAAAAAACTTATTTTGATTTTCCACGGAATATTAGGACACCCTGTATATTAAAAATTTTAGTTTTTTAACTAAATTTGAAACTTGCATAACATATACAGTGTGAGTCTTAAATAAGTACAAAAATTTATAGGACTGGGAGATTTCCAAAAGGGAGAAACATATTTTCTCTTTACCGTTATTTCTTCAAGTAAGTCCAAAATAACCGAGTTATATTATTTTGAAGTTACAAAAAAATTATTTTTTGTTTAAATTTTGAGAACCGCTGGATCTTTTTTGGGTTCACTTTCTTGTAAATTTAATCTATTATCTATGTTGCCTTATTATCAAGAAATTATGGCTTTTAACTAAAAACTAAAAAAAATTCGATTTTTTTTTTAAAAAATTCCAAATTTTCAATTTTTTCGCGAAAAAAACCTCATCATCGAATCACGATTCAGGGGTCGATATACCGGGTGCATCTCAAAAGTGGCTTACCCATATAACTTTTTTTATTTTTTTAGTTAAAAAAACGAGATTTGGTGTGTTAGTATATGACATAAAAATTAGGATTGATTGACGTATTCAATTGTTTTTGGCCACGTCCTGTTTCACCGTGAAAATAACACCCTGAATAGTATGACATATGTCAACTTTTCACATTTTCGCATATGGTTCATTTGAAATTATAACTTAAAAATGCTTTTTCCAAATATGCTAATGAGCCACCCTCGTTCCGTTTGAAAAAATTGAGATATGATTAAAAGTACGATTTGGGCATTTTTTAACCAGGCTCCTTGATTAAGAATTAGTGTTTTTAACATAGCCATGGCACTTTAGATTGAAATTTAAAATACAATTTTTTATTAAGCGAGAATTTCAAAAGTTGACATATGATACGTCATTCTATTCAGAATATCATTTTCTATCGAATAAAGTAAAAATATACCGGGGGTACCATTTAAAAATCAAAAGTTGTAGTCATTTCCGGTGAAACAGGAAGTGATCAAAACCAATTGAATACCTCAATCAATCCCAATTTATGTCTTATACTAACATACGAAATCTCGTTTTTTTATCTGAAAAAATAAAAAGGTTATAGGGGTGAGCCACTTTTGATACGCATAAGACGTATAGACGTATACTACCCCTAAAATATTTGACACTTATTTAAGACTCACCCTGTATAGAAATATATCTTGAATTGGCGTAATTAATTGACTATATGTTATATACCTAGCATTAACATTTAACCTAGTAGGGGAATGTCTTGAGCTGGCATGAGTGCGTCGCGGTCTCACAGAAAGCTTGTGACGAGCAGCTGCACTATCCAGAAGTTCGCCAGAAACTGTATCTAATTCAGGATCCAACTTCATCCGCCTGAAATCAAGTTAAAATACATTCGTTATATACATATGTATATTGTCAAGAATTTTAATCGAGATTTAAATAATATATAAAATTCACTTCAGAATTTTGTGATACAATCTTATTACAAAAATGTAAAATCTTTATTTGTATATTCTTATACTACACGATTGAAAAAAAAGCGATGTGAATGACGACTGGTGAATGACGATCGAGAATAATTTTGGCGAGGTCAAGCCCTAAACGTATTTACTTGGCCCATACTCTTCATTATTTTTTAATGGCACTTACTGCTAGTTGGCCTAAAGAAGGTTGTAATTTATTTTTGCATCGAGTAAAAATGGAATAGTCCACTACCCAGTCCAATATAGGGATGTTCGGTCCTAAGATTTCAGTACCGGTATCCGGTTCCACGAAGTACCGATCCTAAAACCGGCATACCGGTTCCAACAATTAGATCGGTGGAACCGATACTGGACCGGAAGAGCAGTTGGACCGGATGGACCGAAAGACCGGAAGACCCGATGAACCGCAATATCGGAAAGACCGAAATAACAGTTTTAGTTGTTGTGCCAGCAAGCTCATGATACCGTATTAAAAAATGTACATAAAAAGTTCTCGTGCCTGTAACGTTAGGTAAATACGACAACGTAATAAATACAGTATTTTGAGGGATAATTTCCGGCTTATCCTTGATTTCTTGTCCAACATTCTCTTTACTTATGAAAAATGGAAAAAGTACTGAAAGCTGCTGTTTTTGGAGATATAAATGTAGCGGAAATAAGATGCTATTTTACATATTTTAAATAATAGAGTAGACTCTATTGAATATCGGCTATAGCTATCGACTCTATTGGAGTTTTACGGACATTTTAATTTATTGTATATGTTACAGTGAAAGTCGGAAATTCAGTGATTGTTAACATTCACTAGGAAATGCTAGCAATTACGCATTGGACCAGTGAATGTGATATTTTAAAAAGATTTGTTGACTTTTCCTAGTAACTGCTAACATTCACTAGTGAAAGTAACATTTACTAAAGGTTGCCAGTAAAAGTTATTCTATAGTACAGGACGAGTGTGGAGAGGAATAATGTTGGTGGAAGTTAGAACAAATAAATTTTTTAAAAATATTGGATCACCCCAATATTCAAGCTGATCCACATATATCTTAAAATGACAATTTACTTGTTTAGTATATTTATTGGAAATTATAGAAAATAACGACCCTATATTGACTATTATTCAACTTATCCTTATATTTTACAACGTGTGGCAACCGCGCGAACTGAATCTTTCAAACTCGCTGCTATCGTCCAGGGAATGCTAACATTGACTAGTAAAAGTTGGTTTTAAAAATAGCTTTTACTGGCGTAGTCTTAGCAAATCAGTGAATGTGAGCTTTTACTAGTACTTGTTAACAATCACTGATTTTCAACTTTTACTGTAACATATATAATATACATGAGAGGTCCATGAGTGCAGATGTTTCCACTTGAATTTTAGATGTACTAAAAAAAAAGAAGACCAGGATTACTAGACTAAACCCAATCGGCAAATGCCTTAAAACACATCAAAAATAAATTACATTGTATGTTCCTGACCGTATTATACCAAATGATACTGTAGCGTGTAGTTGGTTTGAAAATGAACATCGTTTACATTCCCTATATAATATTACATGACAGCGATTTTCATTTCATAGCCATCCCTGACGCAGTTTTTTTTTTTTTTTTTCTATCATGCGGCACCTAGAGTAGGCAAACACAATCAGGTTTGTATAAAAACCGATAACGAATTCGTTGTATACAATATATTTTTATAATATAACTTCTGAGACCGAAGCTTCCATTTAGCTCTTTTCCGACCGTTTCATCTTATATTTAGTTTTACTGATTATTAAAAAATGTTTCATTGAGCTTTGTTATAGCCTTTTGTTAATTTTTCGTCATTTCTGTGAATTTGCTTAATAATCAGTAAACTATATATTATTCTCAGCGTTTATATAATAATAATAAAAAAAAAAAAAACAATAATATAAATTAACTTTACTTCTTTATGGGATGAAGCTTTCGGATCATTAATATCCAGAAGCTCGACCGCATCGCCCTCTTTTAAGTCTAGTTCGTCGCTACCGCTTGCTCTGTATTCTTGCCATGCGATTAAAATTTCTCCGAGTCTAAAAATAGGAAAATATAATTATTTATAAAGGAATTCAGCATACATGCTTGTCATGCAATGTGTATTACTATAGGTTTGGTGCATTCCTCCGCGCTGCTCACCATCGGAGAATATTATCGTAAACAACGCGGTATTTAAAATTTTAAACGTAACGGGCTTCTTAAAGAAGACGCGAGAGGAAAAGTGTTAAGGATAGCCTACGGCTTAAAAAATAGTCGAATTTAGCCTTTCGGAGGTCGCGCTTTATTTGTTACATGAAAGGGTCGGGCGCAGACTCTGAGTCCGCATGATAAATTCAAGAGGTCTTAAACGTTGCTAGTAAAGACATACAACAACATGATGAACAAAATAACAATTATTTAAATAAAAAAAAAAAAAAAAAAACATAAACATAAAATATATAACATAAACAAAAAAACAAATTAATAAATATAGTAATGTAACTGGAACGAAGCATACCA
>NW_022146526.1:12488-19939 GCF_002938485.1 Sitophilus oryzae
AAAAAAAAATAAAACAACATATTTTCTGACAACGATTATAGATTCTCTGGAATGAAGATATAGTCTCTGTATCAGAAGAACCTAGTTCTGCACTAGACTTTGCGAATGATATGTATTCCGAACCGCCAATTTTTATCACTTATACCTAAATTTTAAAATAAATCCCTGCGTTTAGCGGTTTAATGGATTCACACGAAATTACTTGAAAAATCGGTCCAACATTTAAATTGATGAATAGATATTTTTATCATTTACAATTACTTTTCGATTTATTATCTGTTATAGAAATATTTTTTCTAGTTTTCTAGGACACAGTTTTATAACTTTTACAGTTATTTTTTTATTTATTATAAAGTTTCAATAAAATTATTTTTTTTTATTTAAATCACATGATTAAAATTTTAAAAATCACTTGATTTAAATCACGATTTAAGTCATTTGGCATGATTTAAATAATTTGATTTATATCATGCCAACCCTGGTAATAATTATATATAACTATTTTCTTTTTTGGGAGCGTCGCCGTTTTTTTTACTCTTGTTTTTTTGTTCTTCCGGAATTTAACTATGTAATTAATATACATAACTTATTTATGTGGCTTACACTACGATTAAAACATTCAACAAAGTTAAGTCGTTTTACTGTCAGATTTACCGGACATTTTTTCAAATTTCGGGCGGATAATCCCAGACACCCATTAAAAATCTGGACACGTATAGAAACGCTAAGTTTACTCATATTTTCAGTTAAAATGTATGATAGTGCTACATTTATTCAAAAATTAAATAATATTTACATACACATAAAGAAAAGAGTAAAATTTGGTTTGCATTGACTAATTTATCTTGGCTTGTTTTTGTTTTTTAGACCTTCAGTGTTCATTTCAACTAATCCAAATTACAAACCATATTTATATTCGTTTTATGACTTACGTCTCAAAAAATCGTATCTATTAATACCTAAAAATGTTATTTCTAATGAAACTTTTACGATGGTAAAAGTACGCAATTCTGAAATTAATCTGTATAACGGTCAATTTTCATTTCCAACATATGTTTTCCAGTCGGAAATGAATCCATTTATATGAGCAAAATTTGTTGTATTTGTGATGTATGTGCCAAATAGTAGCGATACGATTTAAAAATAAGACTTAGCATTGGCCAGATCAAGTCCAAATTGCACAAGGAAATAAATACCTAAACGTAAATTATGGCTTGGAAAATAATTTAAGCGAATCGAAATTCCTTGAGGCCGATATAATGCTAAATGAACTTGCCTTCAGTTAAACAAAAATAAATAATGCTCTATCGGAAGTTTCATAAAATTTAGTTTATATTGTACTTAATTTTTAACTTCAGTTTCATTATACAGGGTGGTCCGAATTGTATTCCGGAAACTTCGGCAGCATATTTTGCAGATAAAAATAAGTAAAGAATATCGTATAAATGTATGTCCTAAAATACTTAGTTTCGGAGATACAGGGTGTAGAAGTTTCATTTTTATTTCGATTTTTTCCAAATAATTTCTGCAGTAACGTCAATATTTGGATGAAAATTGGTGCCTGGGGGTTTTTTGATATGAGAAATTTGATTTTGATGTCAATATGACTCTTACTTGTGGAGGGCGCCACCTACATATTTTGTAACTGGTTTGAAGAGTAATAACTTTTCGTCCGTATAAAGTATAAACTGTATAAAGCTACTGAGTAAAAAAATATACATTTACGACGTTTTTTACGTAAAAAATGTCTCTTGGTAAAAATCGCAACGAGTATTGGTTTTCGAGTTATTTGGAATCGAAATTATCAATACCTGTCATTATTGACAAATTAAACATGTTGACTAAACAGTAATTAGATTGAGATCATAAATTTGAAAGTTTTTGTGCCAAAAGTTCAACAGAAATTGTTTTATCATCGTTTTTTGCAGAAAAATTTATGATTAATTTAAAAAAATAAAAATTTCTCAAATTTATTATTTCAGTGAAATAACTATCTACTCAACGTGTTTATTTTTCGTCAATAATGACATGTATTGACTATTTCCATTCTAAATATCTTGAGAACGGTATGTTTATACAGGTACGGAAAAAAAGTTATTACGCTTTAAAACAGTTAAAATACATGTAGGTGGCGCCCTCTAGTAGTAGCAGTCATATTGACATCAAAATCAAATTTCTCATGTCAAAAAACTTCTAGACACCAATTTTCATCCAAATATTGACGTTATTTCAGAAATTATTTGGAAAAAATCGATATAAAAATGAAATTTCTACACCCTGTATCTCTGAAACTAAGCATTTTAGGGCATACATTTATATGAAGTTTTTTACTTATTTTTATCTGCAGAATATGCTGCCGAAGTTTCCGGAATACAATTCGGACCACCCTGTATATATGAAAATAATACAAAACTAATTTCAAAGATTAAAATGAAAAATTATTCCAGGTATATTTTAAATTGGAATATGTTAAAGATTTCCAAATACGTACAAAGGTTGCTAGGCTCCCTATTTTCACAAATATGCTACATGAAGCAATTACGTGCGGCATAGCAAAAAAATTATAATTTTTTTAGTTATATTTAATAATTATTAATTATTAATTTTGATTAACGTCATATTTTTGCTGATATTAAAGTATCACATTTTCCGACTATTATCACTCTTTCCGTAGCATTGAACTATTTTTTTTAATTTTATGTTAACGTGTGCTTTTGCTGCTCAGGCTAATCTGGACGAGGGACGGGGGCCTACTTTGTTTACGCGGAATCCGAACCGCGGTATCTTTATAGGCATTTACGTTTTTAATTAAAAAATGCTTCAATACCTATGTTCCTTTAAAAAAAAGGCTTTGTTTCAAATTTATTTAAGTTGGTATATGTTATTTGATGTGAATTTCTAGTTAACTATGTTTATTTTTGCTAGCGTTCATATGTAAGTTTGTGTTCATGTTAATTTTTTATGACTGATACTTATTAAAATTTGATATTATTTTCATTAAAATACTCAATTTATATCGATTTTACTTTTAAAAATCATGTCTTGCTTGCTGATTGACGAACTGCACCATTATTAAACAAAATTTTGCTAAAAAATGTCTATACGTACATATGTGGCGGATTCATCTCTCCAATAAAATCTTTTATAGGTATTTCGCCACTGCACTGCAAGAAAATCTACAAAATAAAATAGTTATTTTTTGTAAACACTTCTGCGTTAAACCTAAACGGACACTGCTTGTCAGAAGTTATGTTTACAGTTGTACAAATTTGCCTAACAAAGAAAAAAATGTTCATCGTTTCGGAAAGTCTCTCTTTCCGTCGTCGGAAGCAAAAAAAATACACAGAATAAAGAAAAAAACCTAACCTAACCGACGACGGAAAGAGATAGACTTTCTGAAACGTTAAGCATTTTTTTCTTTGTTAGGCAAATTTGCAACCTCCTGTATATTGTTGCATATTTCAATTCTTCCTTCATTTTAAGCAATAATCGTAATACACATAATGTACCAAAATTCAGCCATTTCCGAATTGAATTCCATTCTGAATGAAGTTTTGATTTTGAAAAAATGAACGAAAATTTTGTAATTTCCGGACTTGATTTAATCTCATTTTATACATCTATAAATACTAACTTGAGCTAACTTGAACTAAAGTCAAATATTATAAGTATCACAGTTTCACAAAATGGCATCGTTAAATGAAACCGAAAAAATCAAAATTAATTAGAATTAATTGTTTAAGTGATATTTTCAAAAGTCAATAGCTCGGAAACGGTTTGCTTGAATTACATTGTGTGTATCTCGATTTTTACTTAGAATTAAAGGAAAAAATAAAATATGCAATAATGGGGGGTTTCATTTAAAAAATTAAATTTTGATGTGCCACGACTTTATGACCGACTTTATGACCGACCATGTATGTACTTGTAATTTATTACTCACCAACATTTGAAAACCCTTATAACTTTTATATTTAACTTTTTGCGGTACCTTGTATATTTTACCTAATAATCGACCTTCCCATACATATCAGCGACCCTGTATGCTGTATGAGGCATAATTAAATAAATTTATATGTGCTTTATAGTACAATGTTAGACAATTATATAATTCTTAGTTATTTCTTATTTAAAAGAAAATTTAGATAATGTTTAAATAAGCATAAAAAAGTCAAATTAGGTTCGTATTAATGAATCAAACTGAACGAGACAAAATGCTTGCTTGTTAATTTTACAAACAAAAAGGATCAACATATTCCTATAAGCATAAACAATACCCAAGTCCCATATGCTAATACGGCGAAATATTTAGGCATGGCATTTCGATGCAAAGCTGCGTTTGAAAAGCCACATCAAAAAGAAAAACGAAGAACTAAAAATCAAATTTAAAAAAATGTATTGGCTTCTTGGGCGAAATTCAACGTTATCAATACATAATAAGTTACTACTTTACCAATAGGTTCTGAAATCTGTATGGACATATGACAATTGTGAGGTTGTGCTAGTAAAAACAATCTAGAAATTATTCAGCGATTCCAAAACAAAGTACTAAGGAGCATTGTCAACGCTCCCTGGTAGTTCCAAAACAGTGACCTCCACAGGGACTTGGAAGTAGACCTCTGAAGTAGACACAGTTACCCAAACTATTACCTCATTCGCCGAGAGACACGAAGAACGACTTCACCATCACGTCAACGTTGAGGCCATCCAGCTACTCGACAAGACAACCCACATCAGATGGCTTAAACGGATCAAACCCTTGGAACTAGTTAATATGTGTTAGTGCAAAGGCAAATAGTGCTTGTGTACACAACAATATTAGTGTAATTAAGTTAATAGTAGAAAATAAGGAACCCTAGTGAGTAAGTCCTTGGTATAAGTTATTTAAGTATTAGTAATTTAGGTTGGAAAAAAATTGCTTATTAATCTATATTAGATCAGATTGTAATTATAGTAAAATTCCCTCCAGGGTAATTTGCTAATAATAAAAAAAATTAATGAATTAATCTTTGGCTGATTCTTTAGCTATTGTATATTTTTTTAATCCGAATTACAAGTGACATTTATTTTCGTTTTAAGGACTTGGTTCCTTTAAAAAAATTGTATCTATAAACAATTCTGAAAAATGTTATTTTTAATGAAACTCTATATACGATGCTAAAAGTACGCAATTCTGAAATTAAATTGTATAACGGTCAATTTAGCTTTTCAGCATATGTTTTCCAGTCGAAAATGACTCCATTTTACTATAGAGAAATTTGTTGTATTCGTGATGTAAGTGCCAAATAGTCGCAACCGCGGATTTAAAAAATAAGATTTAGCATGGGCCAGATCAAGTCCAAATTGCACAAGAAAATAAATACCTAAAGGTAAATTATGATTTGGACAACAATTTAAGCGAATCCAAATTCCTTGACGCCGATTTATGGTAAATCGGGATCTTGGCATAGGCTAAATACTACTAAAATGTAATTTGGAAACCTATAAAGATTAATTTATATCGCACTTTGTTTTTACTGCGAACTGTATAATTTTACTCCCTTGACATTCACGATATAAAACAACACAAAACTAATTCCCTAAAGTGGGATCATGATGACTTATTTTTTTAAGACTAAGATAGGAGCATATAAACAATATGACTAACTTGAATCCTGGTTTATCAATCAAATATCAAGATAATTAAGGGAATAATTTTCACTGGTAACGTGATTAAGCAAAAAACATAAATTCACCACAATACACACTTCTTACCTTTGCACTGACGTCCGTTTCTATTAACGATTTTGAAGCAACATCAGCAGATGATTTTAATCATTCAACCAACGTGTAATAAAACATTTAGTTTTCTGGAGCCATCATCAACTTTTTTTCTTAATTTATATTAAACCAATCAATGGAATTTACTAAAATTGGACGAATTATTAGTATATCTTTTTTTGATTTTAATTTTCTCGGCATGTAATTACTAACCAAATTTAAAATTTAACGTACATGTTAAACCACAATTTGATACTCTGTAACTTTCTGTTGTATTTTATTTAATAATATTTTTCTGCCTAGGCACTTTAAGAAGACCTCTCGTGCGTAAATCATAACTGCCCAAACCTCATGCTACAAAACAGGAAGCTCTGAAACACAAATAGTTTGGTAATTTTAACCTGAGAATTTTATAAGCAAAAAGGGTGGTATGCAATCGGAATCTTACATATTCAACCACTTTGACCTAATTAGAGATGGGGTTATGTGATCTCTCCGTCTTACACCATATATCAATCTTAGGCATAAGTTTTAGGGAAGAATCTTGGAGTATCATTGCTTAAGAACTAAGCAATATATAGCTACATACCCTCGCTATCGGATAAAAGAAGAAACCCGAGAAAAATTCACATTCATAGGGATTTCATGGCATGGCCAACATTGCAATATTATAATACTATATCTCACTTTTTAAAATGCAATACACTGTATATTATTTTAGTATCTTTTAGATAAATTCCAGACTTAAAAAGCGCACATTTTGTATTTCAAATATTTCTAAATTTTCTTTTAGCAGTTGCGGAAATAGCCCTATGTAATATAATTCGTAGAGTTATATTGTATGATCGAAAAAAAATTATGTCCAGTTGTTTAGAAATGACGATCGATGATACTTCCCATAAATTTCATATTAAGCAAAATGACAGCGATCTTCATTTCATAGCCAACGCTGACGCCGTTTTTCCTCGATCACGGTACCCATTGGCCAATTGCAACAGTGTAAATTTTATCAAAGCGACCTCAGGATATTTTCACTTATATTTTACTCTGTATAGGTAAATTTTGTTTTCTACATCCTATAAAAATAAAACAAAACAAAATCTGTACTGTATCGTTTTACTTTTGGATCTATACACAATTCTATCTGATGATTTGATATCCTCTAAAATCATCATATCAATCAACAATAAGTCACTGCCCACTTTTAAGGTGCATTTATTTTATATGTACAATAATCAGTAAAAAGAGCAATTAAACATGCAATTCACATTAAAAAACGTGGACAAAACAGTGTAATAACCTGCAGAATTAATTAAAACTCTGATTCAAACTAAGCTAAATTCCCAAATAATGCAATTCTGCATTTTCAGCCTGTCGCCTAAAATCTCTCGGACTGATCGGGAAGTGATACATATTTTTAACGAACGGCTTTTGTTGGTTCAATTTTACATTTGACGGTCTGCCTCACGTATTCTTTTACGCGCTACTACTCCATACATTTTATCTCTCTTCAAATAAAGGTTTTGCCTATGCTTTTTCTTTTCATTCCACAGAGTTAAAATTCCAGTGAACGCTGTCGTTCCGTCAATGCGATATAAGTGATATACCATAATATGACAAGGAAAGGCGATAAAAACCGTACATAATTCTTAAAGAGAACAGCAATACGTAACTGAACGAAGTAATACCAA
>NW_022146526.1:27267-33678 GCF_002938485.1 Sitophilus oryzae
TGAAGCGCATCATTTTTAATTACAACAGCCTACCTTTCATGTACCCCTTCGAAAGTGTCTCCACTCAAGAATAGCTCTCGGTTAGTAGTTATCTCGTAAAGTATCGCCATTCATTCAGCAGAACAGTTCTTGTATTTTAAAAGATTTCTTGCAAAGGAAAATCGTATATTGCTATTTTCAAACCAATATCATTACAGCCAATTTCCCTTTGGAAGCATTTAGGATACCTACTGGATACCCTGTATAGTATATTATTTCTTTTATATACCTAAATGGCTTTGTACACGCTAATATAAAGTATGTAGTAAGTGGGATTTGCAATTTTATTAAAATTCTAAGTATTTTAGGGACAGAGATGATGTAATAGAAATAATAATGAGGAGACGACTCACAGAGGTAGATTTGGCGACGGTGATCAAATCTCAGAAAAAGAAGAAACTGTAGTTGATAGTGTTATAGTACAAACTTAAATCTACAAGGACTCACGGTGTTAGCAAAGTTTGGAAGCATTTCGAGAGCTCCGCCGAATCCTCAAAAAGGAAACAAAACTACAACGATGTAGCATATTAGATATACTGGTGTTGTGAACAAATGGACGGGGACATAGGGAAAATCCTATAAATATTTCCCACAATACTATTGACTTCCACGTTTTAGGAGGAATGGGATTCTATTTTAGGGTTTTATTTTCGAAGAGTCATAAAACGCAATATCTCCAAAGGAATAACTTTTAGATGTCTTTTGAATAGGCCTTGTCATTTCATTACCCGATTTTTTAATTATTTCTCCTGTCTTATGACCCTGTATTTACTATGAGCAATTCATTGAAGGTAAAAGGACAACGTCAAAACGAAGTTTGGCCATTTCTTGGTGAAATCTCTACCTATTTAGTGCTTTATTATTATTAAAATTTTTTTTTTTTTTTTAAAAAATCTTAAAGATGTATTTATAAATACAAATTCATTACGAATTTAAAGAAAATAAAGTACCCAACAAGGTGACTAATTATGTATTTTATACACAGCCATTCAACAGAACTTCAACAATTTAGGTGCAATTATTAAATTGTTGTGAACTTAGAGGATTTAAGATGTTCAAATATTCCACCACCGACTGCTAGACAATAACTCCAGGTGATATATAAAATTCTCTACTCTACATCTGCTAGTTGGTAAACTGTGTTCGTATCGGCAGAAATTGCATTTTTTAACTCGTCTAGATTTGGGTATTTTTATCCTTGCATATCCTGTATTTTAAATGGGTTACCTAGAGAAAATCATTTGGCTAGCCATCTTTGAGACCTTTGCTACCAATTCTATTGTATGATTTAGCCAATAAATGTTTCCTTCATGCTAAAACCTTTTGTCTGACATTCCTGAACAGCCAGGGTATTATCTGCCGGGCAGCCATCTATTTGGTACTAAACTTCCTGATTTTTCCTAGCTGCATCATGTAAAGCAGGTAAAATATGACTTTCGAGTAGTTCCAAATAATATTCTGTGCATTTAAATTTAAAGGCAAATGAATGTCCGATAATATTAGGTCCGAATATCCTGCCAAACATTTACTCTCTTCTGTGATGTTTTTCTGTGTCCTTGTTTTGACAAACCTGTGTTGGTTTCTTTGTTCCAGTTGACGATAATTTTGAACACTCCTAGTTCATTGTTTCTTTATGTAACGTATCTGCTATAGGGTTTTTTTAAAATTTCCCTATCCGTGTTTGTTTTTTCCATCATATCAAAACAACACGCCTGCCCCGTATTTCGTCCCCATCTCGTAGCTCTTTTGGTGCTTTTCATATTTGAAGGATTAGTATTTATGTCGTTTCGATATTCGAAACGCTGTAGTGATCTATTCCTATTTCCCTCAAGTTTCCTTGTGCATCGTTCTCTTCCACGCACAACAAAACTTCCAAGTCGGTATGATTTCTTGCATCTTCTTTTGTTCCTGCCTTGCTTCTCATCTGCAGTTATTTATTAGGGTACCTTTTTATCCTAAATCTCTTGATATTCTTCTTGAGATTCTAGATTTTCCAGGTATCGATCTATTCGGATACAGAGCAGCAAACATGTCCGACACCTTTTGATAACTATTTCCTTTGATAATAATGCCATTTAATCATCAATACTTTTTCTTCGTTAGTGTAATTCATGACTACTATTTTCGATGTAGGTATGAGTTTTCAATAATAATAATAAAGCACTAAATAGATAAATTTCTGAAGTGACAACTTCATTTGACAGTTATCTTTTACTTTGACTGGTGCTTATAAGTAAATACAGGGCCATAAGAAAGAAGAAATATTTAAAAAGAAATCGGCGATAAGTAAACGGGCTAATCAAAAATATCTAAAGTTATTCTTTTGAATGTGGGTTTTAGTGCTTTTCAATAAACCGAAATAGAATTATTCTCTAAAATAAATAGGGAAGCCAATAATTGACCCCATTAAAATTTACATGGGATTTCCTATGTCCCGCTCGACGATGCAACATCCAGTATATAAAATTGTATATAAAATGTTTATTACGGTTAGTTGATTAATATAAGGTTAGTATTGCTTGATGAATAATATTGGTAACATTATCAATATATCAAGCTAGTTGGCAAAATTATTGATTGACCCGATCGATGTCAACAAAAGTATGTTCCTGGGACATTTTTTAAAAGCAATGTTCCTTTATTGTTCTTAAGAGAAATCTGTAAGCACAGGCACAGATAATATAACACGGGCTTATATTTATCGTACTATTTTCAGAAATGTTTTGCGAAATGTTTCATGAAATATTTCCAGAAATATTTCGTAAAACATTTCAGGGATAGTGTAGAAGCTGTTTAACATTTGTCAGGTATATCCTGGGCTTCAGAGCGCTATAAAAATTGATAAAATCTATTTTCTAATACATCTTTCAAGTATTTTATTTCAGCCTATTTTCAGGGGCTCTATGCAGTGTTTATGGCTTTTGGGATAGTAAGGCTGCAGGAGTTAGTTTTCATATCAGAAAATCCGACGACCAGGATACAATTATTATGAAAAAAACAGAACCTGCCACCGAAGAAGGTTTTATGCAGCGTACAAGATGGAACGTCACTATTTTGATACCTTTTGAACAAAAAGCGCAAGTGATTATTTCTGGAGTGTGCCAAAAGAATCACAGGATTGTTGTGTTTTTAGGTAAACTAATTTATCCACATAATATTTTACAGTCTTGTTAATATTAAGGGCCAGCATTGTAAACAATTTAAAAATACTTTCGTTATTGATAAACATAAAATTTTCTGGATACGAATCTCAGTTCAAATCACTGAAATTTTAAAATATCTACTGGTTATAATACCTAACAGCGAAGTGAAATGATTTTTTTTTAACTAAAATAATTTCGGACTTCCACTGGTTTTATTTATTTTGCTTACACAACGTTTCGGTGAGAAGAATCATTGACCGTCATCGAGTGTAAACTAAACCAAAGTTTACAGAATAAAATATACTAAACTAAATCCTAAAACTACTGAGTTATATATACTAGAGCCGAGTAGTCACCCGTAAATTAGTTGGATGCAGTTAAGCATGAGGTCCTCCACTAAGAATACCTGCATTGGAGCGTTTTATGAGTTGCAATATTGTTGAAATTTCCATATTTGGATTGCTAAAGATTTTCTTATTGTTATAAATGAATACGGCCTCTTTAAATTTGCGCTTTTTCCAATGGGGTTCTTTGTGGACAACCTGGGCTTCCGACCATTTTATGTTGTGGTGCTTGGACCACACATGATCTGCAATGCCCGACTTCATTGTTTCACCTCTTTGTGTATGTTTTTTATGTTCGTCAAGTCGTACATGTAGAGAACGTTTTGTCTCTCAGTTATAGAGTCACCGCACTCGCAAGGTTCCTCGTAGATGCACCCTTTTTCCTGGTTTGATGATTCCGGTTTTGTTTTTGTTAAGCCACTTCGATTAAAGAATTAATGATTTGCCATTGAACCGGAATTAAGTCAGCCATATTATTGCTCCATCGCGGTCAAGAATTTTGTTGATATGCTCTCCCTTAGCTTTTTTATTGAAAGGCTGAAATTATACCATAAGATCGAAAAAAAACGGTGTCAAAGACGATTGGGGCAACCGTCACATGGCAATCGATGATGATTTTGGCTATCAAAAATAAGATGTCATTTACTTGCCACGTACTCTTATCTAATTTATAATGGCGCGTACTGCCAGTTGGTTTTAAGAAGATTGTAATTTATTTTTATATCGAGGAAAAATTATTTTTTAAATAGTTGAGATTAAAATTCGCGAAATTTTTTTTTGGAAATAGATTTGTGTATATGGAAACGTTCTATCCTTTTTCAATCTTTTTATAATTGGTGTTAATTTTTGACAAATTTTATATCAATTTTTAGTAAACGATGTCTAGAGATTGACCTAGCCAAGATTTGTTATTGTCATCCGCAGCCGTCTTTAATGCCGTTTTTTGCCGACACAGATGGCTTGGAAATGAAGATCGGTGTCATATTGTATGTAAAATTGTGAAAGAAATATTCCTCCTCGTCAATTCCAAGCCAACTGGACGCCATTTTTTTCGATCATACGGAATAGTCTCTCGCTAGACTATAAACAAAATCGAATTTGCAATGATTTCTGTCTTATTTTTAATAGGAGAATGTAGAGTGTGTGAAGGTAGCGAAGCAATTGTTGGAGACTGGATGGTGGGAAGGCCATCATCTGGATGCAAGGACCAAAAGGCATCGCACGCATTTTTTGCAGACGTCATTAGAAAAATAATATCGAAACTCTGAGGGAGGAACATCTGAATAAATGCACCACAGATATGAATTTGCCTTCAACCGACATCGATAGCGACTAGAGAATATATCAGGTTAATAAATAAACTTATCGGAATACTAATTTTTATTTTCTCCGTTATATAATTATACAATATAACAAAACTGTATATTAATATATAACAATTTATTGAATAAAAGATACCAGAAAGACTTCTTTCTATTTCTATGACTTTTTTCATTTAAACACTACAGGGTGTCCAAATATTTTGTGGACACAGGACTGCTAAGTATTTTAGGAATCAAAATAAGTAAATGGGCGTGAAACTCTTAAAGCTTATATTGTCAAAAATCATTTGTGGCACATTACATATAGTTCATATCAAATAAACTTTTAGTCACGTGATTAAGCTCGATCGGCACAGCGTTGCCAACTTTTACATATTATCTTTTAATCAAAATTTTGTAGGAAACAAAAACAAATTTATTATAAACATATAAACGGTTATTATTTACTTCAACAAAACTTACCTTCTTAACAGCACTTTGGGGACATAAAGAGCCATTGCTATCACTCTCCCGTTCTAAATATCCTAATAAAGTTGCAATGAGTTTTTTACGGCTATTAAGCTATCTTGTACACTTCGCACTAATAAAGGTTCTAAAATGAACAATGTTCGACTGCAATGTCTGCTAGTAAACATTTTTAAGCTTAAAGTGTCACAATAACACTTTATTAAACCAAAAACTCCTTATACAAAACTAGTCAAAACGAACGACAATATCAGGAAATAAATAAATAAATGTGGCAACTTGACATTTTTTACAGCAGAGCTACCACCCATTACCACCTCAATCCCCAGGAAATTTAAATTCCCGTTAGTCCGGCGATACCGAATATGTCCATGGTTGACAACAATGAATTTAAAGCACAGAGACGGATTGACAAAAATGGAGTGCCTTATTGTGTGGTTATTGGGGGGATGCGAGAACAAGGTCTTATAAAGTGGCAGAAAAAGAACAAAGGATTTAACAAGGAGTAAATCTACTAGTTTCCTTATACCGTCTGATCGAGAAAAAACGGCGTCAGCGATGGCTATGGAATGAAGATCGCTGTCATTTAATATGTAAATTTATATGGGAAATGTCATTGATGTTCATTTCCCAGCCAACTGGACGCCGTTTTTTTCGATCATACGGTACTATGGTAGTAGTTCTATATCCACGGAATATTGGGACACTCTGTATGCGAAGAAAAAATATTTTTTATAGGGAATAATAGAATAGACTAGGAGTCCAAAGGCTAAAATAAAAGTGAAGAAAACACCTGAAATATTTTTATAATCATAATTAGTTATATTATTATTATTTATTATTATTAAATTTTATATACAAAAAGATAAATAAAATTCTACTACTCTTACATAAAAATTTTAAGTATTTTATAATAACACTCAATAATCAATGAATAAATAGTGTTGCATAAATATTTCAAAATACTCCGTTAAAAGAATATTTGATAGACTTTTAACAAAAAAGCATTTACAGGCTGACAAATTTGAAAATTATAAATTGGAAATATCTCTTAGACAACCAGGAATATCTCAAATATACAGGGTGGTCATCATATTC
>NW_022146527.1:0-93928 GCF_002938485.1 Sitophilus oryzae
AAAGAAATATCAGGAATAGTAGAAAAGTATTTTATTTTATTTTCGTGTAGACAATGGGGAATAACACGCATCGGCACAATGCCTGTCAAAGATGTCGGTTTCTCCAGAATTAATAAGGTGTTAGGTTTAGTGGTCAGAGGCGTAGGTATTGTAGGGGAGACATGATGAATGGTTTTGAGAGTTTCAAGAGGTATTGAATGAGGTGATTTGTTTTGATAAACGTAACAGCACTGATATATTTCGATGATTTTTTTATATAGAATCATTTAAATACAGACAAGATTTTTTTTTTAATATATCAACTAAGGAAAATTGCTGTAAAATATTATTAAGTTACAAATTTGGCCGCTAGAGGGCGTAACAGCAACAGAAAATTGAAAATACTAATTTTCTCTTAAAAATTTCCTAATTGAGGTGAAAATATAAGGACTGTATTCTTCAATTAATACAATTTTTCAGTACCTATTGTTAGAAATAAAGGAATAGAGGAATGTTAAAAAAAATCATTCAAATATCCATATTTTTGTTTTTGATGTACCAATTTTAGTGAACTGGGTGTTGAAAAAAGGCCATGACTGATAGTACACATTGGTAAATGTTTTCTGCTTTAGATAGTGTCGTTCTACAGGGTGGTCCGAAGTGTATTCCGGAAACTTTGGCAACATATTCTGCAGATAAAAATAAGTAAAAAAGTTAGTATAAATACATGCCCTAAAATGCTTAGTTTTAGAGATACAGGGTGTAGAAGTTTTACTTTTATTTCAATTTTTTTCCAAATAATTTCTGAAGTAACGTCAATATTTGGATGAAATTGGTGTCTGTGAGTTTTTTGACATTAGAAACTTGATTTTAATAACAATTTTAGAATAACAAATAAATAATACTTAAAATACAAATAAATTTTAGAACTTTGATTTTAATAACAATATGACTCCTACTTGTAGAGGGCGCCACCTACATATTTTTAACTGGTTTGAAGAGTAACAAATTTTCGTCTGTACCTGTATAAAACTACTGAGTAAAAACCGTTACGAGTATTTGGGTCTGAAATTATCAATACTTATCATCATTGACATAAATTAAACATGTTGAGACAGTTTTTACGTAATATTCACCCAGTAGATTACAGGTACGTACGAAAAGTTATTACTCTTTAAAACGGCTAAAACACATGTCGGTGGCGCCCCCTACAAATAGGAGCCATATTGACATCGAAATAAAATTAACCAACCTAAACAAAAAATTCCCAGACACCATTTTCATCCAAATATTGACGTTAATTCAGGAATTGTTTGGAAAAAATCGAAATAAAAAAGAAACTTCTACACCCTGTATCTCCGAAACTGAACATTTTAGGACATATATTTAAACGACCTTTTTTACTTATTTTTATCTGCGAAATATGCAGCCGACGTTTCTGGAATACAGTTCGGACCTGTATGTGATAAATAATGATGATTCTCCCCCCCAAAAAAAGTAATATGGTATTCTATGACTTTTACATCGCAATATATTTTGTAATTATTAAGAAAATTGTGTAGTCTAATCAAATTTCCAGGTTCGTATGTAAATTAAGCCGTGTCTCCAATCCTAAAGTTCGGATTGAAAGATAGACCGGAAAAGTATCCAGAAATGTTCCAGTCTATTTGTGAAATCCGTTAAATCAAAAAAATTAAAAAAACTCGATTTTTTTCATTTTATATAACACCCTGTACAAGTCACTACGCCCCTGACTTAGCCGAACCCGAATCCGAAAATTAATCGGGCGTGAGTTTTGAATTTGTGTTAAATCGCCTACCGACAAAACGACAACCTCGTAACAGGTAGTTACGACAACACTGAAGAAAGAGAAAATAGCATCATCCCTCATAATGCCCTGTTTATACGTTGTAAAAAGCTGGTGCGGCCCCTAAAGAAGCCCTTCAGGTAGATAGGGCGGCAGCGTGTGTGATAAACCTCTCGAATTGCGTGTTTTTCTTTGTGTTATTTGTTATGAAATCACTTGTCACTTTTATGAAAGAGTCTGTTTGAGTTATTAACTTGATGATGGTCGGTTTTTTAAGGTCAAAATATTTGATTTTTAGAAAATAAGTGTTTAAAAAATTGGTCAAGTGCGAGTCGGACTCGCGCACGAAGGGTTCCGTACCATTCATTATCTATACAACATTAGACATTATATTATTATAAACTTTTTTTCCGATTTAGCTGAAATTTTGAATGCGCGTAGAAGTAATTTAAAAAAAAATGAGGAAACACATTACCTACTAAAAATTATATTAATCAATAATAAATATGTAAAAAGTAAAAATAAATATATAAATATATGTAAAAATTTAAAAAAAACGATTAAAAAAAGTCGCCTTGACTAGGATTCGAACCTGCCTTACTACGGCTCCAACGTCATAGCAGCGTAAAGTCCTAACGCTTTACCATGCGGCCACCGAGGACTTGAAAGATTCTATGTAAAATTCTTACTTAAAAGATAATGTTTAGTTAAAGTACTTTTTTATTTATAAACATTTATTTAATTCTGTTTTTAGTATTTGTTCTTATAGCGGCAACATAGATACATTATCTGTAAAAATTTCAACTGTCTAGCTATGACGGTTCATAAGATAGACCGTCACCTTTGTGACGGACGGACGGACGGACGGACAGCGAAGTCTTAATAATAGGGTTCCTGTTTCAACCCTTTCGGTACGGAACCCTAATAAACATATTTCTTTAAATCCAATACATTCAGTTTTAAGACAATCTGTATACATCATACATAAATCATTATTAATTTTTAAACATTATACGTAAGCTAGAGAGGAGGAAAATTCCGTAACAGCCTTGAAAGGGTACTTTCCGTTAGGGTAGAGAGTACTAGAAGTGGTACTTCTTTTATCTTTATAGATAGAAAACATATATACATACATTTATAGGAACTTTTTAATTTCAATAAAGTGAAAACGTTTTCCAATTCGATACTTATTACAGTTGAGGGTTGGAACCTTTGGTGTTACACAGCAAAGTAAAAACACTAAATCACCACAATGGCAGGTTATAATCATCTGCTGATGATGCTAACATGGTTAGCGAAACGCGCGTCCAGTGTAAAAGTATAAGTGTTTTGGTGTATTGTGGTGATTTAGTGTTTTTATTTTGCTCGATGCTTATTGATTATACATGATCCTATACCCAAAATAAATCGTTCTTAAGTTATTTAAGATTTAGTTTTAAAGCGTACATTTTTTTCAGTCAAAGGTAGTTTTTCTCCTTAAAAATTTTTGAATAGGTATTTTTTTTCTCAAAAACGGTTAATGTTAGTAAAGTTGTAGAGTATTTAATATCAATATTTGTAGAATTTTACAGAGAATTTAAGTATACAGGGTGGTCCGAATTGTATATTCTGCAGATAAAAATAAGTAAAAAAGCCAATAATGACATGTATTGACTATTTCCATTCTAAATATCTTGAGAATGGTTGCTTGTAGCGATTTTTATCAAGAAACATTTTTTACGTAAAATATCACGGAAATGTATATTTTTTCACTGAGTACTTTTATACAGGTACGGACGAAAAAGTTATTACACTTTAAAACAGTTAAAACACGTGTAGGTCGTGCCCCCTGCAAATAAGAGTCACATTGACATCAAAATTAAATTTCTCATGTCAAAAAACTCCCTGACACCATTTTTCATCCAATCAAATATTGACGTTACTTCAGAAATTATTTGGAAAAAATCGAAAAAAAAAAATGAAACTTCTACACCCTGTATCTCCGAAACTAAGAATGTTAGGACATACATTTATACGAACTTTTTAACTTATTTTTATTTGCAGAATATGCTGCCGAAGTTTCCGGAATACAGTTCGGACCACCCTGTATAATAAAAAACGGGGGCACCCATTTAAAATAAAAAAGTTACTGTCGACTTCCGGTATTTCCGGAAGTGCCGCCATATTGAAAATATTTTTCATCGATACAGCAGCACAGTAATGTGTAATAAACTTCTAACACACGCTCAGTCTGGGACACCCCTGGGTATATCATGTCTGAGATTATTAGAGTCAGTTTTCCGTAAAAAAAAGAGGTTCTATCAAAATTATTGTAGTGGTCAGTAAACAAACAGTACACTAACCACATAATATTGACCCCCACAATTCAGGACCAATACAAACTTGTCAACATTTTGCGGTTACCAAGAAACCACGAAAAATGTTTGCCCGTAATCTGCCTCATCTATTCTCCTCTTAACTATATCGCTAAGCAGCTGTAAAACGACGCGTACCACCCTCCTGAAATGGGTGACTTGGCAAAAAACGGTACGATGGCAGCGGCAGTACGATTGCCCACCGATAATCCCATTTTAAATCAGGCCCATGACGCTGCAAAACATCAACGTATATACGCTCAAACACGCAGAGGATCATGGGTGCTGAAAATTTTCTATTATGAAGCGGCTACCGATGATCTTCGATAAGTCGGGGATATGAATCCGTTTAATAGTTTTTTTTTTATTTTATATCAGTTTTTATATTGAGATCCTGTTCTTCTTCTTTTACTTATTTAAGATCTAGTCGATCCGTTAATTTTAAGGTTGGCTCTGTAGGAGTTCTTGGGAGATGGACTGCCAACTGTCCTTCCATCTTTTTGGAGGTCTTTCCGGCTGTCTCTTACCCATGGGTTTCCCTTCAAGAGTTACGCGTGGTAGCCTCTTTTCTTCCATGCGTTTTACGTGTGCGTTGTCTAATATTTGTGTTTCTAATTCTGTCTCTTCTAGTCTTCCCCATTATGGTTCTTAGGTTCTTCATTTCAGCGACTCTTAACATGCTTTTGGTCTTGTTTGTTTTCTCTCGCTCTGTTGTGTAATGCTATATGTCATTATTGGTCTGATAAATTTTAATTTTATTTTAGCTGTCTGTTCGCATGAAGGGGTTTATCCACACTATTTGCCTCAGACATCCTGACATGGCCGTTGCTCTGTTTATCTGGCTTCTCAGATCTTTCTCTGGAACATGGAACATGGTAATGTGACATATCTATTCCTAGGTATCTGAACTGTGATACTTGCTCAATATTTTGTTTTCTCTACCAGTTTGCCTCTTAACGGCTCTTTAGAGGAAGTTAAGCATTTAGTTTTTTTTCTGTAGAGATAATCATATTTAATTCTCGGCTTACTCCATAGAATTTACGAAGGTGTCTCTGCATATCGTCCTCTGTCTCCACGATAATGGCTGCATCATCAGCGTAACACACCATGCTAACTCTGTTGTGTCCTATTCGATAACCGATATTCATCGAGGTCACCTGTTCTATGATGATGTCCATTAAGAGATTAAATAAGAAGGGACTAGGGCTGTCTCCTTGTCTACGTAATGCCTTATGTAATTGTTGGTTTAATATATACAAAGCATAGGAATACTATTTTTATTACCATTCGAATAAAGATCTCCACAATCCTTTACGAAATAAAGATTTTTCAGATATATACTTTCACTTTCCATAATCTTTACTTATTACCGAGTAATTAAAATGCAATTCCGACGACGTTTCAAGGCCGGTAAATCGGCAGCTGTCAATGATTTCGTCGTACGCTGTGACCACCTGTCATGTAAAAAATGTAAACTAGATTTAAAGTACCGGAGGAATTTTTTATCGATGCTACACGGAACATATCTCGTGTCGATTATAAATGTAGCGCCATTACTTTTTTTTATTATTTTCCATAAACGATGCAGGTTGCCGTTACGTAACGGTTATGATTGATTATTGAAACAGGGTGCAATATAATTTTTGCACATTGTCGTTATAGAAGAGTAATCTAACTGATGAGGAAGAGAAAAATTGAATTAGTTTTTTTAGGAGAAATCATTTGAGATGACCAGCCTATAGTCTGTCCAACGACAAGATCCTTGACAGTGATAGATGTGTCTGTCATTTTAATTTCAAAGTAGTTTATTTTATTTTACAAAGAAATAAGTTGGTACAACTGGAACGCATAGCAAGAAATTAATATATTTAAAATTTGACTGACAAGTGATTGCTTTAAAATATTTTGAAAAAAACTGTATAAAACTGCAAAAATGTATTGAGTTATTTTATTAATCAAAAAACGGTATGTGTTAATACAAAACAAACAAGAACTAGACAGCACATACCAAAAAAAATATAAAAAGAACTATTTCTTACTTTCAAGCTTCAAGAAACTTCCCGCCTTTATGATTATATTTATCAATATAATTTATGTACAAACACAAATTTGTAATATTCCACAGGAATAAATAAAACAGCATAAATAAAACAAACTATTTTATTAATAATAAAACTTACCAAATTTTATACCTTAAAGGTTGATTAATTAACTTTAATCTTATTTTTTTTAAACCAGTACCTTTTCATATTATTTTTCTGCAGTACTTAAATCCATTATTTACCTATCGTTCAATGTGATGTCGATATTTTACAGCTTCTCCAGTTTTTAGTATGTGTTTAGTATGGTCCTTCTACCATATACGAGATGCACTTATCTACGACGAGATGGTATACGAACTTTATTGGTGTATAAGACTTTCTGCCTGGCCAGCCAGTATTAACCATAAACTGTGCTCTGAGTGTACAGTTAATTTTCACTCGATTTTTCCTCCACTTGACTTAAAAAGACATAAAACACACGTAATAACACGAATCGAAATGCATCGTCTTCCGAAACGCAGGGTATTTAACAAAAATTGACACAAAATTATAACTTATAATTTGGCAAGACTTTGACAAGCGTCAAAAATCTAAAGGCGAGTTCATACGCATCGGCATCCGTTTGTCGTTCATCGTTCCGTCAAACCAATAAAATTGAAATACGATCTGTCATTTTTGAAATAAACCAATAAAACTGACTGATAAAAAAGATAGACTTGAACTAAAGTCGTCATCGTTCTTGAAAAAAAAATTAGTAGCAAGAGAATTTATTTTAGCGTAAATGAAAATATTTTGCCTGAAGAAAAACTTTCTTAACTCAAGAAAACTGGTTCTCTTGAAAAATTCGAAAATTTCTCTTGAATCTATTTTCATTCAACCAAAAGTTAAAAAAAAAGTTACCTTCTTTTAAGATAATAAGAAAAATACTCTAGGAAGTACTTCATTCAAGAAACATGGCCATTTTTCTAATAGCTAAATACTCTTTTGATGAAAAGTAATAACGACACGCAAAGACGATGACGAAGGACGGTATATACAATCAGTCGGCAGTCCGATCAGTCGTACGTCGCATTTCATAGGTCGCACATCATAGTACGTACGGGTTTTGTTGGTTGGAATTTTCCACTTGGAATTTTGCATAATTTGCTTTTTAAACGCATATCCTATAACAAATTAGCGATCGTTATTAACATGCATTTGTCATTTTTTACGGACAAATTTTAGGATATATGGATTCTTTAAAGGAGTTTCTGAAAAAATGGAAATTGAAAATTGAAATGAGACACTTACCTAATGCACCTGCTTAGATAATGCATGCCTGACTATAGATAGAATAAGAATATAGGTATCGATTTTTTTATGCAAATAATTACAAAAATTTTAGAATTTCAAGTCGTCGTATTAAAAAATTCAAAATGTGACCAAAGCTTATAATTTTAATAATGTATTTGCTTTACTTTGATTAATCGTGATGTAACATTTTTTTGCAATTTGTAGAGTAATGAACCACCACAAAAAATACCAAGGAGTGAAGAAGCAGAAATAACTACTATCGAGGAAAATAACATCACTTTACTTACTACAGACTAGGAAAACCTAAATTTATCAGAAAATAATATACCTCGTAATATGCCTGAATATGATGTATAAACTTCTCTTAGATCAAAATAAATTTTAGTTGAGTCAATAATATTCGTTATTGGTTTAAGAAAAGTGTCTCTTTAATCAAGAAATGGTCCCTTTTCAATCAAGAATTTTTGCATGAATCAAAGACACTATTGTTCTTGTAGCAAGAACTTGTTTGCATATTCATTTTGGGTCAAGAGTGAAATACTTTGGACAGATAGATTCTTCTATTCTCCAAAGTAATTTTTAAAGCTTATGAAAAGATAGTTAATGCTTTGTGTAAAGAAACGTCGTTCTTGGTCCTATTGAAAAGCGCCAATCTTTTGGGTCAAAGTCGTATTCATTTCGACTGAGAGATCCTTTTTTTCAGTGTGGTTAAAAACAATAAGAGACGACGTATGACGGATTTATATTTAAACCCATCCATAATTAACTTAAAAATTATTAGAAACTTTTTTTAGCAAAATAAATAGATTGGTATGGGACGTCATCTGCTTTTCCTCTGTCATCGTCTGTCGAAATCTTTCCTGAGAAAAAAAAAACAGAGTATATACAATTGATGAGAATGCCATAAGCTTATAACATTTCTTTTTTCAGCGCACTTGTCTTGACCGGTTTAGATTCTTGTTAGCCTGTTACGAAAGTATCTTGTTACGGAGGCGTAGCAGAAGAAGAATTTCGTTAAACGTTTCCGAGTGACTTGGCACAGCAGCAGCACCAGCAGCACCATCTCAACATCAAACCAACTGATGTAGAAAAAAAAGCCGTCGAAAAAATCTAATAGAATTTGAAGCGCGCAACTCCATTATGGTTCACACGGGAGGTCCATTTAAAAATACTAACAATCCACCACAAATTTAATTTAAAGTTTTATTCTCTGTCTCGATCTTATTACGTTTCGTTGGCTCGTTGTCCGTTTTCTTTTTTCTTCGTCTTTTCTGTTCTGTTTCCCTCGACAGTTTGACGAGGGAACAATATAATTTTTCGCTTTAATAGATTTGGGACGGTCAGGACGTTTTTGAGCGTGGATAAAAAATTGATAAATATTGAGATGGTGCGTATGCCCTTTTCAGTGTTAATTTATAAGAATTTTTAGTGCATTATCGTTGATACTTATTTTTTCTTGCTTAGTTTTGATGAATTTTACTCTAACAGATAATTTTACAGAAATTGTCTATTAGCACCAAAAAATATTTTTGTTTTAGTTACTATGAAAATATCGTACAGGGTTGTTCACCACATACGACACGGAGTATTGTAGCTAAACGATGAGATTTTTACAAATTGTAAGTTTGGGGTTCGTTTGGACTATTAGAGCTACAATTTAAAAATATTTTTACAAGATACAGAGTGTCCCAAATAAATAAAAAATATCAAAGTTGTATTTTTTTAAATGGAACACCCTGTATATTATTACATTTTTAGTTTCTACGATTAAAATAAAGGTAAATTTGATTAAGGTTTATTATATTTAAACCTTACCGTTTTTACTGAAATATTTTCAATTTTGTGAAATTGCAGTAAAATTTTAAGGCTTCATTTCTCCAAGGGTATCAAAGTTTTTAATACTAAATATTTACTGTAGTTTATTTACTGATCAGTTATTGTGTTCCAATAATAAAAATAATACTACCTGATACAGAGTGTCTAAAAATTTATTTTAAATAATTATTAGCTTCAAACGGCAATAACTTGTTTAATTTAATAAGTAACGGCAATAACTTGTTCAATATAATAATATACTGGGTGTTCCATTTAAAAAAATACAACTTTGATATTTTTTACTTATTTGGGACACTCTGTATCTTGTAAAATTATTTTTAAATTGTACCTCTAATAGTCCTTCATCGAACCCAAAACTTACAATTTGTAAAAATCTCATCGTTTAGCTACAATACTCCGTGTCGTATGTGGTGAACAACCCTGTATAAGTGTTATTAACAATTTCTAATTCTTATGGTACATAGATCATTTTATTTCTTACTGAATTTATTATACAGGGTGGTCCGAACTGTATTCCGGAAACTTCGGCAGCATATTCTGCAAATAAAAACAAGTGAAAAAGTTCGTATAAATGTATGTTCGAAAATAATTAGTTTCGGAGATACAGGGTGTAGAAGTTTCATTTTTATTTCGATTTTTTCCAAATAATTCCGGAAGTAACGTCAATATTTGGATGAAAATTGATGTCTGAGAGTTTTTTGATATGAGAAATTTGATTTCAATGTCAATATACTCCTATTTGTAGGGGGCGCCACCTATATGTGTTTTAACTGCTATGAAGAGTAATCACTTTTCGTCCTTACTTGTATAAAACTACTGAACTACTGAAAAAAATCAAAATAAAAATGAAACTTCTACACCCTGTATCTCCGAAACGAAGCATTTTAGGACATACATTTATACGAACTTTTTTACTTATTTTTATCTGCAGAATATGCTGCCAAAGTTTCCGGAATACAATTCTGACCACCCTATATTTTCTCCCAATTTAAAACGACACAAATGTTGCATTTATTAATCCTCCTGTATATTTACATTAAGGCTGCTGGTAGGAACTTCTAAATGAGGCTTTATTGAATATATAACTATTTTCTACTAAATAATAAATAATTAAATAATAAACAAATTAAAAATGTTTTGCTAGTGTTCACAAAGAAAGATCGTTTTTCAATCTGAATATTATCATTTCTGCCTGCTATTGAGGTAGCCATTGAGCAAGATTATCCGCCAGCATCTCCTCGATCTGTGGCATTTATCAACAGGGCGCATCGTTACAAATTATACCGGGAACCGAGTCCGCAGATAAAGAAAGATGCGGTACGACCGAGTGTTATGTTAAATCAAAGCCCAATAATCACAATGAGAAACCGAGACTCTTGGTCGTCTTATTTTAATTTCCGAGCTTCTTAATTGTGGGGTACTATGGGCATCGATAAATGAGGGTGGTACCAGATAGTTACTTTATCTGTCTTGGTCTTTAACGTGAGGGTCTTTCATAGAAGAATTATGAAGCTATAGGGTTATTTCAACAAATTTCGACCGCAGCGCTTCAACGGCAAAAATCAGAAATTATCCCTATCTATTTCAAGCCGCCGTCGTTGGGAGGAACTAGAATCTGCCTTTCCTTAGTTCTAGTTCCTCCAGAGGAATAGTTCCTTGAACTAGGTCTTTAGTTCACAATAATTCCCGACTAACATTGACATCCCTCTTGCTTGCTAATGCGTTTCATTGCCAGTCAGAACTATTCACAGTATGATCTGTATAATTGTTATAAAGTACGGAGATATAACGAGACGTGTAATCGTGTATGTTAAAAACATATGGGTAAATTTTATTGCAGATAAAAAAAATAAAAAAAACTCAAATCAGAATTTAAAAAACTATATCATAAATCAATTGGAGCAAATATTACAAAAATTTTACGAAAAATTGCATTTTTCCTCACATAAAGCCTTTTGTTTTTGTCTAAAAATTCAGAATATCTACTTCGTTTTATAAGATATTTCTTAATTTTAGGGACCTAAAGTGAAACATTCCCACAAAATATTTAAAAAACAAACTAAAAATCGAAAACATTATCCACGACAATTTTGTGGTAATTACGCCGCACCGTCTCAGCTGTGGCAATGGACAAGGCCGAATCCATCGTCGTCGCCTTGTATTATATCTCGGATCTGCCGACTGAATAGATTCCCGTGAACTAGTCTTTTAATAGTTTCTCTATGTCCAGATCCGATAACATACGGCTAACACTCCCACGCCTGCCTAGCACCAATCGCACTGGCTGATCCATACGTAAACTAGTCTTTTATTTAGTTCCTCTAGTTCCTTTAGGTCCGGATCTGATAACATACAGCATACGGCTGGCACTCCCCACTCCTGCCTAGCATCGATCGCGCTGGCCCGATCCGTTCGTACGTTAACTAGTCTATTTAGTTTAGTTCCTCTAGGTCCGGATCCGATAACGTACGGCTGGCACTCCCCACTCCTGCCTACAATTGGGCTACGCGCGCTAGCCGATCCGTCGCCGTCGCATATTATTCTATATCGGTCACAGTCTCGATCCCGGAATAGGTCCTGAAGAACTAGTTCTTTGAGAAACCAGGAATTAGTTCCTTTCATTCCGGGGTCGGAATAGTTCATTGGAACTAGTTCGTTCACGAACTACACACCTCTAAAGTGTTCCAGAATGACAGAGCTTATTTCAGGCAGTGGAGGGACAGCATCTGGAGGCCATTCAAGGTTTTATAATTTCGGAATCTACAAAAAAAAATAATTTTCACTTAATGTTAATGTTCATTAAAAAAATAATTGAATTAGTAATTTATGAATAAAGCTTAATAATTTCTATAAAACAGTGTGGTTTGAAGTAAAAACTTTTGAACTTCAAAAACTCACGCCTGTGTTATTATTTATTTTATATGCATGTATACATGTGAGTAATGTCTGTATAAGTAGGCTGTTGGATAAAAAAAATACAGTGTCATGGTAGCGCCCCGGCTCGTACAACTTGATGAGTAGTCATAAATAAGATTCACAAAGGGTGTTATTGTGAGAGGCATAAGTCTTAACTGGCGTTTTGACAGGTATTTTTTAATTTTAATCGATCCAGCGAGAGCGTCTTCTGCCCGGTGAGTGAGTAGGTAGGTGTATTGAAATTCTACCTCCGCGATTATGGGCCCTCGAACAGTCGAGCACTTGGCGGAACTGCACTAATGAGATGTTTATATTAGAGAAAAGTACCGAGGGTACATCGTGATCTGGTGAATCAAATGGTTGTTGTTTTGCAAATAATATACGATCAAAAAAAAAACGGCGTCGAAGACGGTTGTGGAATGAAAATCGATAATAATTTTGACGAGGTTAATCTCTAGACGTCATAAATTAACACTAATTATAGAGAGATTGAAAATGGATAGAACGTTTCAAGATACACAAATTTCTAGAAACTGATTTTTTAAAAAAGAACACGGAAAAAATTGGTCAAGTGCGAGTCGGACTCGCGCACGAAGGGTTCCGTACCATTCATTATCTATACAACATTAGACACTATATTATTATAAACTTTTTTTCCGATTAAGCTGAAATTTTGAATGCGCGTATAAGTAATTTAAAATAATGAAGAAACACATTACTAAAAATTGTATTAATCAATAATAAATATGTAAAAAGTAAAAATAAATATGTAAAAATTAAAAAAAAAACGATTAAAAAAAGTTGACTAGGATTCGAACCTGCCTTACTACGGCTCCAACGTCATAGCAGCGTAAAGTCCTAACGCTTTAACCAAGCGGCCACCGAGGACTCGAAAGATTCTATGTAAAATTCTTCCTTAAAAGATAATGTTTAGTGAAAGTACTTTTTTATTTATAAACATTTATTTAATTCTGTTTTTAGTATTTGTTCTTATAGCGGCAACATAGTTAAATTATCTGTGAAAATTTCAACTGTCTAGCTACACACACCGGAAAAGTCTAGGGGTATTACAGTTTTATCCAGCCAGTGTCAGTAATTTTAATATTTGCATTTCTGATATAATAAAATTAAAATAAACTAATAGTTTACAGGACGTATTGGAAATAAAAATGCGAAATTTACCGAATTTTTCAAATTTATCTTGATTTTTATTGAGCTCAAAAAAATACACACATTTTTTTTAATTCTAAACTGTGAATTAAAAAAAAAACACAAACCATTTTTACTTAATAAAGGGTATAGCCTCTCTACTGTTCATTACAGCCCTACATCGTCTCTCCATGCTCCTGATCAGGTTGTCGATCCTTCTTGAGGTGACAGCCTGCCACGCTGCATTCACGGCCCGAACCAGATCCCTAGGAGTTTCACGAGGGGCATATCCATTCTCAAAATTCTTCTTTGGGACCGAGTCCCATACGTGCTCGATGGGATTGAGGTCAGGAGATTGTGCCGGCCAGGGTAAGATGTTTAATTGATGAACATTGATAATCTCACTTACCACTCTGGCTGTATGAGGCCGTGCATTGTCATGCATGAGAATGAAGTTTCTCCCAAAATCATTGGCATATACACGACAGGCTCAAGAATTAAATCACGATATGTGATTCCTGTTAGAAATCTTTCAAGAAAAAACGAGATCGGGTTTCCGGCCTAATCTGAACTCCTCACTAGACCATAACTGTTCCACCTTGATAAGGGTGCACTTCCTGAACATGATCCAACCGAATAAGATTTCCCGGTTCTCTCCATACCCTAAGCCTTCTCGAATCCGGATGAATTCCAAAGCGTAACTCATCCGTGAAGAGAACATTGGCCCATTGTTCATTCGACCACTGAACATGATCTTGAGCCCACAAATATCGTACCTCTCGATTTCCTTTCGTTAAGGGTTGAGCTCTCCAGGGACGTCTGCTTCTTAAGTTGACCTCTCTTAATCTATTGCGAACATTGTCAGGACTAACGGTTACATTATGTGTTTCCTGGACAATTAAACTAAGCTCTAGTGCTGTAAGAGTCGGTCGGCGTCGAGCATTTAATTGTAAAAAATGATCTTGCTGAGGGGTAGTAATGGGATGTCGCCTTGTGTGCCTTTCAGCAACATCACCACTTTCACGGTAGCGTGCACATAATCGCGATATTACACTTTGCGTTGTATTTAATGCTCTAGCTACATCGATTTGGCGCATTCCAGCTTCAAGCATAACCATGGCCCTTAGCATTTCGTCTCTGTTAAGATGTCTACGCTCCATAATGTCGTTTAATACTAAACAGAGTTATTTGAATGAATTCTGGCCAGTTATCATAAAAACATAGCCAGTACAGGTTAAATTCGAACAATTGATGCTAGGTGCTTTCTATACATTTGACAAAAAATGCACAAACACTGCTGCAAATATCCCAAATTTAGAAATAACTAGTGTGACTACTTCGTTTCAATCGAAGTAGAAAGAATCGGCCTACAAATATGTGGTTGTTTATTCAAAACATTTATTTCTAACTTTTGATATTCCTAGATTTTTCCGGTGTGTGTATAAGGGTTCATAAGATAGACCTTTGTGACAGACGGAGGGACGGACAGCGAACTCTTAGTAATAGGGTTCCCGTTTTTACCCTTTGGGTACGGAACCCTAAAAACTAAATTTACGCATCGCCCACATCAGTGGAAGCTTCGTACAGCGGTGTAATGATAAATCTAACAAAAAATTAAAACGTTCAACTCCCGAAAGCATTTTCCATATTAATAAACCATATAATATACACCTTGCAATCATCCCTTGGTAAAAAAGTTATCTTCTGTTCTATTAATAAAAAAAACAGGCACTGGTCATTATAAAGTCTTGATCTAACTTCAGCAGGTGGCCCGTACATAAATTAAGCCGGCAAAAGAAAAAATCATTTAATATTAAAGTAAATAAAAGGCTGTAAATTGAACGCAATTAAAATGCAATTAGTTGATCAACTGTGCGTGGAAACAAATGATCTTTTTTGGTGGGTATTTTATGGTAAACAATTTTATTAAACGTTACATTTCTTTCTGTATTACTTAATATACAGGGTGGTCCAAATTGTATTCCGGAAACTTCGGCAGCATATTCCGTAGATAAAAATAAGTAAAAAAGTTTAGTTTCGGAGATACAGAGTGTAGAAGTTTCATTTTTATTTCGACTTTTTCCAAATAATTTCTGAAGTAACGTCAATATTTAGATGAAAATTGGTATTTCGGAGTTTTTTGACATGAGAAATTTGATTTTGATGTCAATCTGACTCCTATTTATAAAGGGCGCCACCTACATTTTTTTAACTGTTTTGATGAGTAATAACTTTTCGTCCGTACCCGTATAAAATTACTGAGTGAAAAAATATACATTTCCGTGATTGTTTACATAAAAAATGTCTCTTGGTAAAAATCGTTAGGAGCAACCGTTCTCGAGATATTTGGAATAGAAATTATCAATACCTGTCATCATTGAGATAAATTAATCATGCGTTGACTAAATTAGTTCAGTCATTGGGGATCAAAAAAGTGGCCTGCTTGGAAAAAAGTCCGAAAGTTTTGAAACTTTGCAGGTTTATAGGTTTTCCGGTCCCTAACTAAAATCCATAAAATGCACACTTCCAGACTTGCCGCCGGCGCCGCCATCTTGCCAAGATGGCGCCCAAAATCGGTATTTTGTAAATATCTCGAAAACTATGCGTTCTTGGCAAAAATTTGAAGAGAGTAAAATTAAAAGGAATAAAATTTCCTATAAAAAAGGTTATATGAAAATTTTCGCTAAAGTCAACCGTTTAGGCACAAAATCCCTGGAATTTTTACAATTTTGCGTAAAGTATGATATACATAATATAGTCGATTTTCCGAAATTAAATGTCGATTAGTGTTAACTAAAACTAGTTTTAGTTTAGTTTCTTCAATTTTGTCATAAAACAGTGGCATATCATTAATTCGCTCATTAATTTATGAATAATTAATTGTCGTGCTGGACAGCATTCATTGCGAACTTATCACCAGGTTCAGCATTGGCCTGGTGGTACCAAAGATGCCGAAGAATGGGGTTGGAAGAAAACAATAACAGGCATTACTCCAGTCACAACGTTGAAAGATCCAGCTCCAAAATCCCTATTGGCATTTTTATCCTGTAAATGCAAAACCAACAATTATGGTAAAGCCTGCGGATGCAGAAAGGCAGGATTAAAATGTTCAATGATTTGTGGATACTGCAATGGGAAATCCTGTAACAACGTCACTGAAGTGTCACTCGACGAATCCGATGAAGAGGAGTTGGACTTGTCTGTAGATATCCCTCTGGCGGCTGAAGATGAAGAGTTGGACGTTTTGAGAGACCACCCTGATGAGCCCAGCACAGCAGACACGATCGACTTTGATATCAATGAGCCAGATCCGTCTGGCTTGTGCAGATAAGTTAAAGTTTTGAATTTATCTAGTGGAGTAGGCCTCCGGGGAGACCACGTTAAAATAAACGCGCCATGTACAGTTTACAAATATAGGAAGAGGCTTGGGGATAGTGCCACGCCCTTTTCTAATTCGAAGTTCAATAAAACACAAGTTTACTTAATCGGTAATGAGTTGCATAGAGGCCACTAGCTTTTAATTTTAACAGCCGGGTGGTCGGGGTTTAAAGATCTTAATAAAAGGGCGCCACGAGATTATACTCTATGAACTCGGCATAAACTATGTTACTATTGAGTAGACTTCAACACTAACCTCGAACTGTTGAGTGCAACTACCATGAACTTCAAATATTACTGTAATTTGTTAAACTTAAGTGACTCTAACTTAACCATGAGACTAGACTGCAAATAATACTACTAAAAATGTTTAAGTAATTTATTGAAATATTAAAAGTTAATATTTATATAAAAAAATGAATGAAAGGTAGATTGAAATATGTTAAGAAATTTTAAATCGTTAAGAATTACTAATTACAAATGCAAAATGAAAAATGTTTTAAGCTATACTAAAACTAAGACGTCATCCCCCTTAACTAAAGCTAAGTATGCTCTAAGGGCGGAATACAAATATCAAACTAAATCTAACTAATATCTAAACGATCTTACTCTAACGTAATGTCTTGACAAGTACTTGCAAACTACTGAAACTTCCTCCGGCTTAGCTATAGTGCATAGCTACAGGGTGGCTACGACGGTGTACAGCAGCTCGATGCAATGTCACTGGAGCCCGTCAGCAAATGTACAGGCAGGTGTAGGACTTCAAATGGTGAACACAAAAACCCTAAATAATATTGGTTGTCTTAGAAAAGAGCCTCAATTATAGAACAAGGACTAGCACAACGTGTAGGAGTTAATAAAGGTAATAAAGAAGGACTAATCAAATCTGAACTTTACCTCAACGAGGGTTTATGATGTCCAACGGGTACCACTACACGAGCAACAGGATGGAATTCTGGACTGTTCTGTGCACTACGGTCTGGATCGGTCTTCACGCTCTACAATTATGAACAACCAAATAAGATTTAAGAAAGATTAACTCAACTAATCTTTCTACACCACGTGGGCGTGGAAAAGTCGAAAACCAGACAACAATATGAACAAAAATCAGTTGAGCATTGACTTAGAATAGGCAGAAGAATTATAGCATAACTTGGAACTGTTCGGGGACTTCTTGGGCACGTGGAATCGGGATATCGGTCGGAAAAATTTGGCTATTTAATCCCTTACGGAAATTGGTCGGTGGTCCATGTAAACTCAACAAAATCCAACCACGTTTCTGACCAAATGTGTTTCGGAAGCGTTAATCCTTCTTTACGAAGACCTGCTATTCACCAACAGGGAATGCTTCACGAAACGGTAGCCAGTTCTTCACGACGACACTCTTCAGCCGGGGAGTACACAAGAAGTGATGCAAGGATTCGATTTCCTTCACAAAATCAGATTTCAACCGGAAATCTCCCTCCTGGATATAGATAGAGAGCTATATATCTTGACTAGTCCAACTCACAAAAAGGCATAAATAAAAAAATGATGTTTTCTCCTCAGCCATATTCAGTGAACGGTCAGTGAACGAACTAAACTCAGAAATTCCACAATTAAAAGAACGAATTGCACATTGCGATCCACATCAATAATAACTAATTTCACTACGAAATTTTATCTGATAATTATAAAATTTCAATAACCAAAACAAAGGATATTAATTGAACAATAAAATTATAGTAAACATGATGCAAAAATAAGAGTTATTTGCGATAATTTATGAGCTAGCACACAGAGGTCGTTGCGAGAAAATTTGACTGTTACTAATAGGTCGCCATGTTATTTTATATTTCTCACGTCTCTAGCTATACTTGTTAAGTTGTACTTTACCTCTTGGGTGGTGTGGAAACAAGTACACATTTTTAATAATTAAAATTAATGATTCATAAATTAATGAACGAATTAATGATACGCCACTGTTTTACGATAAAATTGAAGAAACTAAACTAAAACTAGTTTTAGGGAACCCTAATCAACATTTTATTTCGGAAAATCGACTATATATACATAATATTGTACATAATATTCTTGTCCATGTATATTCTTTTTGTAATTTTAAAGACTTAAATTTTTTTGAATTGTATTATTTGTATTGTGTAATTTTTGTTATTGATGAATTTTATCAAAAATTGATTAGGATTGCCTCAGACCAATTTTCCATTATAACTAGTTTTGCCTGAGGTCTAACTGAGGGTAATTCTAATTTCACAATCGAAAGCGCCAACAAATAAGAAAATATACGTATTTTTGTAATAATCTACTTATAACTAAAAGTATCTAAATACGCTACTGTAAGCATGGCTAAAGGTAAAAAGAACGTAATGACACTTACCGTCGTAATATCAATTCCGGGTTAGAATAGTCGACCTTTTTACAAACTATGCACTGGCGAACCATCTTAGATAGTTAAAAACTAATTTAAATAGTTTTCTTTACAATAAACACTAATAATTATTAGAAAGTTCAAAAACTACAAAAACTTTCCACTACCGCAGAAATCTCACAACCGCGCGCTGTCAAATATAAGTTGAATGAAAACAAATGAAAACGTCAAATGTCAGCGTAATTCCTACCGATTTCGACAATTTCGTAGTAAAGATGAATCCACAGTGATGCTGCTAGTCATCATTGTAATTTCCCTAGTATAATTTAATTAGAAAACTAAAAATAATTTCAAAGGTATAATCCTGGCACAATCTTTGTATATTAATTAAAGTTATATACCTATACAAATATTTAGTTTAACGTTTCTATAGGTACCCAAAAAACATTAATAAACAATAATAACATTTGGAACTCGAACCGCATTCTATCACATACCGCGTAAATCTGTCATCATCGATTTTTGCGGAACACGGTTTGTGATAGCGATTAAATGTAAATTGTTTTGACTCCCTTTATTTAGATGTCGTTGGTTTTAACCTTCATTTACTGAACTGATCTTCTTTTTAAGTTTTAAAGTCTTAATGCTATTTCTATTAAGCTCTCGAGGCACAAAGCTCTTAGAACCTACTCATAATTACGAACCAACGATCCAAATAATCATCTCCAACCGCTTCCACACAACGTACCTGTTAATTTCAGGAATCTTTCAGGTGCAAACTTCATCGTGTTACAGCGTTACAGAAGCAGAAAGGAACGAGGAGGAAAAAAGCAGCGAAACGCAGCCCGGGGATCAAATTAAAATGTGTCAAATGAGGAAGAAAGGCGAGCTGACTCGCGCCTAGCATTGCCTCAGAGCTACGCGCAACATTAACGTATGCATTACCTCATTTTCTTATGCATATTTAGCCCATTACTTTGTTATTAATTTTAATGCGGACGCCTTATTACTGGTCTTTTTGTTTTTGTTTTTTTTGTGCTACTCTGTACGCGTTCTTAAGCCTACACACCGAATAATAGAGGGAGAATTGAAGAAAATAAGATAGGCAGGAGACGAGAAATATTAAAAGGTTAGTCTTTTTCTTAGCAAATTTATAATTAACTAGCGTGTACCCGCGACTTCGTTTCATTTGTAATGGCGATGATATAAAGCAAAGCAAGAATTTCCATTAACATACAAACTGGATAAAACTTTCTTACATTTATGTCAGCATGAGAAATAAAAAATCGAGAATCCCTCCTTATCGAACCTCTACACCCCACAGTCAATCCGTTTGCCAAAAATGAGCTTCAATCGTCAAGCAGTTTAAGCGGTTTCACTCCCTTTAGAATTCGAGTTTCGAAAAATCTTTTCTTACCGAACCTCTACACCCTAAAGTCAATCAGTTTTTACGTCAAGCGCTTTAAGCAGGATCGTGATTAATCAATGACCAGATTTTCGAAACAACCTGTATACATTTTTAAAAAATCTTAAAATATGTAAAAATCAAAATAAAATATACGTGTTTCAGCGATTTTTCGAAAACTCGAATGTTTTTTAAATAAAAAATATTGTAATATTTGAGGGGTGCTTTCACCTCTTGGAACTGGAATTTCGATAAATCCTTCTTATCGAACCTCTACAACACCCTAGAATCAACCTGTATGCCAAAATTGAGCTTCTTACGTTGAGTGGTTTGAGCAGGATCGTGATTAATCAGTATGTCAGTCACTTAAGGATTATATACAGGGTGTTTCAAAACAAATGCGAAAAACTTCAGGGGGTGATTCCTTGTTCAAAATAAAGTGTAGTTTGCTTCATAAACGTTGGGTCAAAAGTCAACCATTAGGGGAGATATCGCGGTACAAAGATGGCGGAAAAATAATGTTTTATTTTTTATCTTGAAAACGAAAAAGAGATAGACTAATGAAATCTTATGGAAGCATTACTGTTATGAAAACACACTTTCTGGTAATTTTTTCACTTTTTAAAATGAGTGGAAGGGGTTGAAATAAACTACCCCTATCATTCTTGTTAATGAAATTTAAAGAAAAATCTTATCAAACACATGCAAAAAAAAATAATTTTGATAGTTTAGTTTATTTAGAAACTTTTTTATCTCTTGTGTTTTTTTGATAAAACTCACCGATTTGAAATTAAAAAATAAAATGCTTATATAAATTACATGTCAGGACAAAACACATTTTTAGATAAAGAATCTAGTGGGCAGCTGTAATTTTTTTAGGAAAAAAATCTAGTCGGCCGCTGTCGCTTTTTAGGATGTTTCTAATATTGTTTTATTTGACATTACCCTACTGCAATACGTTATTATCTAGATTTTTTTTTTATTTTTTTATTTATTTTTTTTTTCACTGCTCAGAACAGGTTTAAAGCTGGCTTATCGGTCCATGGGGACAAGATAAGGTGCTATTGTTAATCACCTAGAAAGGAACGAACAATGTTAGCAGCATCAAGCAGCACAGATTTCTGCATTAGGCGGTAAGTATTTTCAGGTATTCCAATTACTTTTAATGGTTCTTTCAGGTTGACCGGGATAATTCCAATGGCTGAGACAATCAAGGGGACTACCTGGACCGATTCCATTTGCCATATATTTTTTATTTCTATTCTCAAATCTTGATACTATGTTATTTTATCTAGATTATTATTATTATCATTATTATCACTAGATTCTTAATCTAAAAATATTTTTAGTCCTGACATGTAATGCTTTACATTTTATTTTTTAATTTCAAATCGGTGAGTTTTATAAAAAAATACAAGAGATAAAAAAGTTTCTAAACAAACTAAACTATCCAAATTAATTTTTTTGCATGTGTTTGATAAGATTTTTCTTTAAATTTCGTTAACAAGAATGATAGGGGTAGTTTATTTCAACCCCTTCCACTCATTTTAAAAAGAGTGAAAACATTACCAGAAAGTGTGTTTTCATAACAGTAATGCTTCCATAAAATTTCATTAGTCTATCTCTTTTCGTTTTCAAGATAAAAAATAAGAATATTATTTTTCCGCCATCTTTGTACCGCAATATCTCCCTAATGGTTGACTTTTGACCCAACGTTTATGAAGCAAACTACCCTTTATTTTGAACAAGGAATCACCCCCTGAAGTTTTTCGCATTTGTTTTGAAACACCCTGTATATTAGCTTAGATTTTGAATATTACATTTTTTGTGTGTTTTCCAGTGTTCATTGGTTTAGTGTGTGTAATAATCGTGTAAAATATTTTATGTATAAAAAGATATGAAAATGTATAGATTTCAAACCATATTCATCTGCAAAACACGTTAAAAACCATATCGATTTCAAAAAAGAATTCTCACTCGTCATCGTCTCTTCATTTTTTTCATCTCCACTATATTTCACACTCGGTAATGGGCTGATAATGAGGCGCGTTAATTTTTACTGCATGACTGTAAAAAAATGGGAAGATTCTATCGACCGTGGTCACGTTCGATCACCTGCCTAGTTGCGCCACTGATTAATTTCCAGTCACTTTTACAACGGAGATGATTAATTAGGTGTTTGGCAGTAGCGTCGATGGCGAATCGTGATGTAATAGCGCTTGTCGATGGCTAGTCCAGAATCAATCAAAATATACCCAAAAAAGTTTCACTATCATTTTGTGAAAGAACATGTAAATTTAACAAAAATAAAATTTTTAGATAATGTCTTCAAAGTAACGAAAGCGTTAGGTTTATTAATCACACATATTCCAAAAAAGTAACAGGAATCAAAGGTCTTCAGCTAATGGTAAACTGCTAATGGACACATGCCATCCAGTTCAAAAGGATCCCGTTTAGGAAAGTTTTCTCATTATAATTCGCTAGCTAATGGTAAATTCTTGATGGACATATGCCATCCAGTTCAAAAGTACCCAGTCCAGGAAAGTTTTCTTGTTATAATTCGCTTTTAATATATTCGTTTGGTGATAATAATGTTATTTAATAATGAATTTATGCCCCCCAACTGAAGAATCGTACTTCTTCAGCTAATGGTAAACTGCTGATGGACACATGCCATCGAGTTCGAAAGGACCAAATCCAGGAAAGTTTTCTCGTTATAATTCGCTTTTAATTTATTCGTTTGGTGATAATAATGTTATTTAATAATGAATTTATTCCCCCCAACTGAAAAATCGTACTTCTTCAGCTAATGGTAAACTGCTGATGGACACAGGCCATCGAGTTCGAAAGGACCCAGTCCAGGAAAGTTTTCTCGTTATAATTCGCTTTTAATATATTCGCTTGGTGATAATAATGATATATAATAATGAATTTATACCCCCAACTGAAGAATCGTACTTCTTCAGCTAATGAGTAAATTGCTGATGGACACATGCCATCGAGTTCGAAAGAACCCAGTCCAGGAAAGTTTCTCGTTATAATTCGCTTTTTAATATATTCGTTTGGTGATGATAATGTTATTTAATAATGAATTTATACCCCAACTGAAGAATCGTACTTCTTCAGCTAATGGTAAACTGCTGATGGACACATGCCATCGAGTTCGAAAGGAGCCAGTCCAGGAAAGTTTTCTCGTTATAATTAACTTGTAATTTATTCGTTTGGTGAAAATAATGTTATTTAATAATGAATTTATACCCCCCAACTGAAGAATCGTACTTCTTCAGCTAATGGTAAACTTCTGATGGACACAGGCCATCGAGTTCGAAAAAGAACCCAGTCCAGGAAAGTTTTCTCGTTATAATTCGCTTTTAATATATTCGTTAGGTGATGATAATGTTATTTAATAATGAATTTATACCCCCAACTGAAGAATCGTACTTCTTCAGCTAATGGTAAACTGCTGATGGACACATGCCATCGAGTTCGAAAGCGAGCCAGTCCAGAAAGATTTCTCGTTATAATTCGCTTTTAATTTATTCGTTTGGTGATGATAATGTTATCTAATAATGAATTTATACCCCAACTGAAAGAATCGTACTTTTCAGCTAATAATAAACTGCTGATGGACACATGCCATCGAGTTCGAAAGGAGCCAGTCCAGGAAAGTTTTCGTTATAATTCGCTTTTAATTTATTCGTTTGATGATAATAATGTTATTTAATAATGAATTTATACCCCCCAACTGAAGAATCGTACTTCTTCAGCTAATGGTAAACTGCTGATGGACACATGCCATCGAGTTTGAAAGGAGCCAGTCCAGGAAAGATTTCTCGTTATAATTCGCTTTTAATTTATTCGTTTGGTGATGATAATGTTATCTAATAATGAATTTATACCCCCAACTGAAGAATCGTACTTCTTCAGCTAATGGTAAACTGCTGATGGACACATGCCATCGAGTTCGAAAGGAGCCAGTCCAGGAAAGTTTTCTCGTTATAATTCGCTTTTAATTTATTCGTTTGATGATAATAATGTTATTTAATAATGAATTTATACCCCAACTGAAGAATCGTACTTCTTCAGCTAATGGTAAACTGCTGATGGACACAGGCCATCGAGTTCGAAAGGACCCAGTCCAGGAAAGTTTTCTCGTTATAATTCGCTTTTAATATATTCGCTTGGTGATAATAATGTTATATAATAATGAATTTATACCCCCCAACTGAAGAATCGTACTTCTTCAGCTAATGGTAAATTGCTGATGGACACATGCCATCAAGTTCGAAAGAACCCAGTCCAGGAAAGTTTTCTCGTTATAATTGGCTTTTAATTTATTCGTTTGGTGATAATAATGTTATTTAATAATGAATTTATACCCCCCAACTGAAGAATCGTACTTCTTCAGCTAATGGTAAACTGCTGATGGACACAGGCCATCGAGTTCGAAAGGACCCAGTCCAGGAAAGTTTTCTCGTTATAATTCGCTTTTAATTTATTCTTTTGGTGATAATAATGTTATTTAATAATGAATTTATACCCCCCAACTGAAAAATCGTACTTCTTCAGCTAATGGTAAACTGCTGATGGACACAGGCCATCGAGTTCGAAAGGACCCAGTCCAGGAAAGTTTTCTCGTTATAATTCGCTTTTAATATATTCGTTCGGTGATGATAATGTTATTTAATAATGAATTTATACCCCCAACTGAAGAATCGTACTTCTTCAGCTAATGGTAAACTGCTGATGGATACATGCCATCGAGTTCGAAAGGAGCCAGTCCAGGAAAGTTTTCTCGTTATAATTCGCTTTTAATTTATTCGTTTGGTGATAACAATGTTATTTAATAATGAATTTATACCCCCCCAACTGAAGAATCGTACTTCTTCAGCTAATGGTAAACTGCTGATGGACACAGGCCATCGAGTTTGAAAGGACCCAGTCCAGGAAAGTTTTCTCGTTATAATTCGCTTTTAATTTATTCGTTTGGTGATAATAATGTTATTTAATAATGAATTTATACCCCCCAACTGAAGAATCGTACTTCTTCAGCTAATGGTAAACTGCTGATGGACACAGGCCATCGAGTTCGAAAGGACCCAGTCCAGGAAAGTTTTTTCGTTATAATTCGCTTTTAATATATTCGTTTGGTGATAATAATGTTATATAATAATGAATTTATACCCCCCAACTGAAGAATCGTACTTCTTCAGCTAATGGTAAATTGTTGATGGACACATGCCATCGAGTTCGAAAGAACCCAGTCCAGGAAAGTTTTCTCGTTATAATTCGCTTTTAATATATTCGTTTGGTGATGATAATGTTATTTAATAATGAATTTATACCCCCAACTGAAGAATCGTACTTCTTCAGCTAATGGTAAACTGCTGATGGACACATGCCATCGAGTTCGAAAGGAGCCAGTCCAGGAAAGTTTTCTCGTTATAATTAACTTGTAATTTATTCGTTTGGTGAAAATAATGTTATTTAATAATGAATTTATACCCCCCAACTGAAGAATCGTACTTCTTCAGCTAATGGTAAACTTCTGATGGACACAGGCCATCGAGTTCGAAAGAACCCAGTCCAGGAAAGTTTTCTCGTTATAATTCGCTTTTAATATATTCGTTAGGTGATGATAATGTTATTTAATAATGAATTTATACCCCCAACTGAAGAATCGTACTTCTTCAGCTAATGGTAAACTGCTGATGGACACATGCCATCGAGTTCGAAAGGAGCCAGTCCAGGAAAGATTTCTCGTTATAATTCGCTTTTAATTTATTCGTTTGGTGATGATAATGTTATCTAATAATGAATTTATACCCCCAACTGAAGAATCGTACTTCTTCAGCTAATAGTAAACTGCTGATGGACACATGCCATCGAGTTCGAAAGGAGCCAGTCCAGGAAAGTTTTCTCGTTATAATTCGCTTTTAATTTATTCGTTTGATGATAATAATGTTATTTAATAATGAATTTATACCCCCCAACTGAAGAATCGTACTTCTTCAGCTAATGGTAAACTGCTGATGGACACAGGCCATCGAGTTCGAAAGGACCCAGTCCAGGAAAGTTTTCTCGTTATAATTCGCTTTTAATATATTCGTTTGGTGATAATAATGTTATATAATAATGAATTTATACCCCCCAACTGAAGAATCGTACTTCTTCAGCTAATAAATAACTGCTGATGGACACATGCCATCGAGTTCGAAAGAACCCAGCCCAGGAAAGTTTTCTCGTTATAATTCGCTTTTAATATATTCGTTTGGTGATGATAATGTTATTTAATAATGAATTTATACCCCCAACTGAAGAATCGTACTTCTTCAGCTAATGGTAAACTTCTGATGGACACATGCCATCGAGTTCGAAAGAACCCAGTCCAGGAAAGTTTTCTCGTTATAATTCGCTTTTAATTTATTCGTTTGGTGATAATAATGTTATTTAATAATGAATTTATACCCCCAACTGAAGAATCGTACTTCTTCAGCTAATGGTAAACTGCTGATGGACACAGGCCATCGAGTTCGAAAGGACCCAGTCCAGGAAAGATTTCTCGTTATAATTCGCTTTTAATATATTCGTTTGGTGATGATAATGTTATTTAATAATGAATTTATACCTCCCAACTGAAGAATCGTACTTCTTCAGCTAATGGTAAACTGCTGATGGACACATGCCATCGAGTTCGAAAGGACCCAGTCCAGGAAATTTTCTCGTTATAATTCGCTTTTAATATATTCGTTTGGTGATAATAATGTTATTTAATAATAAATTTATACCCCCCAACTGAAGAATCGTACTTCTTCAGCTAATGGTAAACTGCTGATGGACACATGCCATCGAGTTCGAAAGGACCCAGTCGAGGAAATTTTCTCGTTATAATTCGCTTTTAATATATTCGTTTGGTGATAATAATGTTATTTAATAATAAATTTATACCCCCCAACTGAAGAATCGTACTTATTCAGCTAATGGTAAACTGCTGATTGACACATGCCATCGAGTTCGAAAGGACCAAGTCCAGGAAAATTTTCTCGTTATAATTCGCTTTTAATTTATTCGTTTGGTGATAATAATGTTATTTAATAATGAATTTATACCCCCCAACTGAAAATCGTACTTCTTCAGCTAATGGTAAACTGCTGATGGACACATGCTATCGAGTTCGAAAGGACCAAGTCCAGGAAAGTTTTCTCGTTATAATTCGCTTTTAATTTATTCGTTTGGTGATAATAATGTTATTTAATAATGAATTTATACCCCCCAACTGAAGAATCGTACTTCTTCAGCTAATGGTAAACTGCTGATTGACACATGACATCGAGTTCGAAAGGACCCAGTCCAGGAAATTTTCTCGTTATAATTCGCTTTTAATATATTCGTTTGGTGATAATAATGCTATTTAATAATAAATTTATACCCCCCAACTGAAGAATCGTACTTCTTCAGCTAATGGTAAACTGCTGATGGACACAGGCCATCGAGTTCGAAAGGACCAAGTCCAGGAAAGTTTTCTCGTTATAATTCGCTTTTAATTTATTCGTTTGGTGATAATAATGTTATTTAGTAATGAATTTATACCCCCCAACTGAAGAATCGTACTTCTTCAGCTAATGGTAAACTGCTGATGGACACAGGCCATCGAGTTCGAAAAGGACCCAGTCCAGGAAAGTTTTCTCGTTATAATTCGCTTTTAATTTATTCGTTTGGTGATAATAATGTTATTTAATAATGAATTTATACCCCCAACTGAAGAATCGTACTTCTTCAGCTAATGGTAAACTGCTGATGGACACAGGCCATCGAGTTCGAAAGGACCCAGTCCAGGAAAGTTTTTTCGTTATAATTCGCTTTTAATTTATTCGTTTGGTGATAATAATGTTATTTAATAAATGAATTTATACCCCCAACTGAAGAATCGTACTTCTTCAGCTAATGGTAAACTGCGGATGGACAGATTCCATCGAGTTCGAAAGGACCCAGTCCAGGAAAGTTTTCTCGTTATAATTCGCTTTTAATTTATTCGTTTGGTGATAATAATGTTATTTAATAATGAATTTATACCCCCAACTGAAGAATCGTACTTCTTCAGCTAATGGTAAACTGCTGATGGACACATGCCATCGAGTTCGAAAGGAGCCAGTCCAGGAAAGTTTTCTCGTTATAATTCGCTTTTAATTTATTCGTTTGGTGATAATAATGTTATTTAATAATGAATTTATACCCCCCAACTGAAGAATCGTACTTCTTCAGCTAATGGTAAACTGCTGATGGACACATGCCATCGAGTTCGAAAGGAGCCAGTCCAGGAAAGTTTTCTCGTTATAATTCGCTTTTTAATATATATTCGTTTGGTGATAATAATGTTATTTAATAATGAATTTATACCCCCAACTGAAGAATCGTACTTCTTCAGCTAATGGTAAACTGCTGATGGACACATGCCATCGAGTTCGAAAGGACCCAGTCAGGAAAGTTTTCTCGTTATAATTCGCTTTTAATTTATTCGTTTGGTGATAATAATGTTATTTAATAATGAATTTATACCCCCCAACTGAAGAATCGTACTTCTTCAGCTAATGGTAAACTGCTGATGGACACAGGCCATCGAGTTCGAAAGGACCCAGTCCAGGAAAGTTTTCTCGTTATAATTCGCTTTTAATATATTCGCTTGGTGATAATAATGTTATATAATAATGAATTTATACCCCCCAACTGAAGAATCGTACTTCTTCAGCTAATGGTAAATTGCTGATGGACACATGCCATTAAGTTCGAAAGAACCCAGTCCAGGAAAGTTTTCTCGTTATAATTGGCTTTTAATTTATTCGTTTGGTGATAATAATGTTATTTAATAATGAATTTATACCCCCCAACTGAAGAATCGTACTTCTTCAGCTAATGAAATGTCAAACTGCTGATGGACACCAGGCCATCGAGTTCGAAAGGACCCAGTCCAGGAAAGTTTTCTCGTTATAATTCGCTTTTAATATATTCGCTTGGTGATAATAATGTTATATAATAATGAATTTATACCCCCAACTGAAGAATCGTACTTGCTGATGGACACAGTACCATTAAGTTCGAAAGAACCCAGTCCAGGAAAGTTTTCTCGTTATAATTGGCTTTAATTTATTCGTTTGGTGATAATAATGTTATTTAATAATGAATTTATACCCCCAACTGAAGAATCGTACTTCTTCAGCTAATGGTAAACTGCTGATGGACACAGGCCATCGAGTTCGAAAGGACCCAGTCCAGGAAAGTTTTCTCGTTATAATTCGCTTTTAATTTATTCGTTTGGTGATAATAATGTTATTTAATAATGAATTTATACCCCCAACTGAAGAATCGTACTTCTTCAGCTAATGGTAAACTGCTGATGGACAGGCCATCGAGTTCGATAGGACCCAGTCCAGGAAAGTTTTCTCGTTATAATTCGCTTTTAATTTATTCGTTTGGTGATAATAATGTTATTTAATAATGAATTTATACCCCCCAACTGAAGAATCGTACTTCTTCAGCTAATGGTAAACTGCTGATGGACACAGGCCATCGAGTTCGAAAGGACCCAGTCCAGGAAAGTTTTCTCGTTATAATTCGCTTTTAATTTATTCGTTTGGTGATAATAATGTTATTTAATAATGAATTTATACCCCCAACTGAAGAATCGTACTTCTTCAGCTAATGGTAAACTGCTGATGGACACAGGCGAGTTCGAAAGGACCCAGTCCAGGAAAAGTTTTCTCGTTATAATTCGCTTTTAATATATTCGTTTGGTGATAATAATGTTATTTAATAATGAATTTATACCCCCAAACTGAAGAATCGTACTTCTTCAGCTAATGGTAAACTGCTGATGGACACAGGCCATCGAGTTCGAAAGGACCCAGTCCAGGAAGTTTTCTCGTTATAATTCGCTTTTAATTTATTCGTTTGGTGATAATAATGTTATTTAATAATGAATTTATACCCCCAACTGAAGAATCGTACTTCTTCAGCTAATGGTAAACTGCTGATGGACACAGGCCATCGAGTTCGAAAGGACCCAGTCAGGAAGAAAGTTTTCTCGTTATAATTCGCTTTTAATATATTCGTTTGGTGATAATAATGTTATTTAATAATGAATTTATACCCCCAACTGAAGAATCGTACTTCTTCAGCTAATGGTAAACTGCTGATGGACACAGGCCATCGAGTTCGAAAGGACCCAGTCCAGGAAAGTTTTCTCGTTATAATTCGCTTTTAATTTATTCGTTTTGGTGATAATAATTGTTTAATAATGAATTTATACCCCCAACTGAAGAATCGTACTTCTTCAGCTAATGGTAAACTGCTGATGGACACAGGCCATCGAGTTCGAAAGGACCCAGTCCAGGAAAGTTTTCTCGTTATAATTCGCTTTTAATATATTCGTTTGGTGATAATAATGTTATTTAATAATGAATTTATACCCCCCAACTGAAGAATCGTACTTCTTCAGCTAATGGTAAACTGCTGATCGACACAGGCCATCGAGTTCGAAAGGACCCAATCCAGGAAAGTTTTCTTGTTATAATTCGCTTTTAATATATTCGTTTGGTGATAATAATGTTATTTAATAATGAATTTATACCCCCCAACTGAAGAATCGTACTTCTTCAGCTAATGGTAAACTGCTGATGGACACATGCCATCGAGTTCGAAAGGACCCAGTCCAGGAAAGTTTTCTCGTTATAATTCGCTTTTAATTTATTCGTTTGGTGATAATAATGTTATTTAATAATGAATTTATACCCCCCAACTGAAGAATCGTACTTCTTCAGCTAATGGTAAACTGCTGATGGACACATGCCATCGAGTTCGAAAGGACCCAGTCCAGGAAAGTTTTCTCGTTATAATTCGCTTTTAATATATTCGTATGGTGGTAATAATGTTATTTAATAACGAATTTTTACCCCCCAACACAAGAATCATACTTCTTCAGCTAATGGTAAACTGCTGATGGACACATGCCATCGAGTTCGAAAGGACCCAGTCCAGGAAAGTTTTCTCGTTATAATTCGCTTTTAATATACTCGTTTGGTGTTAATAATGATATCTAATAACGAATTTTTAACTCCCAGCACAAGAATCATACTTCTTCAGCTAATGGTAAACTGCTGATGGAAACATGCCATCGAGTTCGAAAGGACAAAGTCCAGGAAAGTTTTCTCGTTATAATTCGATTTTAATATATTCGTTTGGTGATAATAATGTTATTTAATTACGAATTTTTACCCCCCAACACAAGAATTATACTTCTTCAGCAAATGGTTAACTGCTGATGGACACATGCCATCGAGTTCGAAAGGACCCAGTCCAGGAAAGTTTTCTCGTTATAATTCGCTTTTAATATATTCGTATGGTGGTAATAATGTTATTTAATAACGAATTTTTACCCCCCAACGCAAGAATCATTCTTCTTCAGCTAATGGCAAACTGCTGATGAACACATGCCATCGAGTTCGAAAGGACCCAGTCCAAGAAAGTTTTCTCGTTATAATTCGCTTTTAATATATTCGTTTAATGAGAATAATGTTATTTAATAACGAATTTTTACCCCCCAACACAAGAATCATACTTCTTCAGCTAATGGTAAACTGCTGATGGACACATGCCATCGAGTTCGAAAGGATAGAGTCCAGGAAAGTTTTCTCGTTATAATTCGCTTTTAATATATTCGTTTGGTGATAATAATGTTATTTAGTAACGAATTTTTACCCTCCAACACAAGAATCATGCTTCTTCAGCTAATGGTAAACTGCTGATGGACACATGCCATCGAGTTCGAAAGGATACAGTCCAGGAAATTTTTATCGTTATAATTCGCTTTTAATATATTCGTTTGGTTATAATAATGTTATTTAATAATGAACTTATACCCCCCAAATGAAGAATCGTACTTCTTCAGCTAATGGTAAACTGCTGATGGACACATGACATCGAGTTCGAAAGGAACCAGTCCAGGAAAGTTTTCTCGTTATAAATTGCTTTTTATATATTCGTTTGGTGATAATAATGTTATATAATAATAAATTTATACCCCCCAACTGAAGAATAGTACTTCTTCAGCTAATGGTAAACTGCTGATTGACACATGCCATCGAGTTCGAGAGGACCCAGTCCAGGAAAGTTTTCTCGTCATAATTCGCTTTTAATATATTCGTTTAGTGATAATAATGTTATTTAATAACGAATTTATACCCCCCGATAAAAGAATCATACTTCTTCAGCTAATGGTAAAGTGCTGATGGACACATGCCATCGAGTTCAAAAGGACCCAGTCCAGGAATGTTTTCTCGTTATAATTCGCTTATAATATATTCGTTTGGTGATAATAATGTTATTTAATAATGAATTTATACCCCCCAACTGAAGAATCATGCTTCTTCAGCTAATGGTAAACTGCTGATGGACACATGACATCGAGTTCGAAAGGATCCAGTCCAGGAAAGTTTTCTCGTTATAATTTGCTTTTAATATATTCGCTTGGTGATAATAATGTTATTTAATAATGAATTTATACCCCCCAACTGAAGAATCGTACTTCTTCAGCTAATGGTAAACTGCTGATGGACACAGGCCATCGAGTTCGAAAGGCCCCAGTCCAGGAAAGTTTTCTCGTTATAATTCGCTTTTAATTTATTCGTTTGGTGATAATAATGTTATTTAATAATGAATTTATACCCCCCAACTGAAGAATCGTACTTCTTCAGCTAATGGTAAACTGCTGATGGACACAGGCCATCGAGTTCGAAAGGACCCAGTCCAGGAAAGTTTTCTCGTTATAATTCGCTTTTAATATATTCGTTTGGTGATAATAATGTTATTTAATAATGAATTTATACCCCCCAAGTGAAGAATCGTACTTCTTCAGCTAATTGTAAACTGCTGATGGACACAGGCCATCGAGTTCGAAAGGCCCCAGTCCAGGAAAGTTTTCTCGTTATAATTCGCTTTTAATTTATTCGTTTGGTGATAATAATGTTATTTAATAATGAATTTATACCCCCCAACTGAAGAATCGTACTTCTTCAGCTAATGGTAAACTGCTGATAGACACAGGCCATCGAGTTCGAAAGGACCCAGTCCAGGAAAGTTTTCTCGTTATAATTCGCTTTTAATATATTCGTTTGGTGATAATAATGTTATATAATAATGAATTTATACCCCCAACTGAAGAATCGTACTTCTTCAGCTAATGGTAAACTGCTGATGGACACATGCCATCGAGTTCGAAAGGACCCAGTCAGGAAAGTTTTCTCGTTATAATTCGCTTTTAATTTATTCGTTTGGTGATAATAATGTTATTTAATAATGAATTTATACCCCAACTGAAGAATCGTACTTCTTCAGCTAATGGTAAACCGCTGATGGACACAGGCCATCGAGTTCAAAAGGACCCAGTCCAGGAAAGTTTTCTCGTTATAATTCGCTTTTAATATATTCGTTTGGTGATAATAATGTTATTTAATAATGAATTTATACCCCCCAAGTGAAGAATCGTACTTCTTCAGCTAATTGTAAACTGCTGATGGACACAGGCCATCGAGTTCGAAAGGACCCAGTCCAGGAAAGTTTTCTCGTTATAATTCGCTTTTAATATATTCGTTTGGTGATAATAATGTTATATAATAATGAATTTATACCCCCCAACTGAAGAATCGTACTTCTTCAGCTAATTGTAAACTGCTGATGGACACAGGCTATCGAGTTCGAAAGGCCCCAGTCCAGGAAAGTTTTCTCGTTATAATTCGCTTTTAATTTATTCGTTTTGGTGATAATAATGTTATTTAATAATGAATTTATACCCCCAACTGAAGAATCGTACTTCTTCAGCTAATGGTAAACTGCTGATGGACACAGGCCATCGAGTTCGAAAGGACCCAGTCCAGGAAAGTTTTCTCGTTATAATTCGCTTTTAATATATTCGTTTGGTGATAATAATGTTATATAATAATGAATTTATACCCCCCAACTGAAGAATCGTACTTCTTCAGCTAATGGTAAACTGCTGATGGACACATGCCATCGAGTTCGAAAGGACCCAGTCCAGGAAAGTTTTCTCGTTATAATTCGCTTTTAATATATTCGTTTGGTGATAATAATGTTATATAATAATGAATTTATACCCCCAAGTGAAGAATCGTACTTCTTCAGCTAATGGTAAACTGCTGATGGACACAGGCCATCGAGTTCGAAAGGACCCAGTCCAGGAAAGTTTTCTCGTTATAATTCGCTTTTAATATATTCGTTTGGTGATAATAATGTTATATAATAATGAATTTATACCCTCCAACTGAAGAATCGTACTTCTTCAGCTAATTGTAAACTGCTGATGGACACAGGCTATCGAGTTCGAAAGGCCCCAGTCCAGGAAAGTTTTCTCGTTATAATTCGCTTTTAATTTATTCGTTTGGTGATAATAATGTTATTTAATAATGAATTTATACCCCCCAACTGAAGAATCGTACTTCTTCAGCTAATGGTAAACTGCAGATGGACACAGGCCATCGAGTTCGAAAGGACCCAGTCCAGGAAAGTTTTCTCGTTATAATTCGCTTTTAATATATTCGTTTGGTGATAATAATGTTATATAATAATGAATTTATACCCCTCAACTGAAGAATCGTACTTCTTCAGCTAATGGTAAACTGCTGATGGACACATGCCATCGAGTTCGAAAGGATCCAGTCCAGGAAGTTTTCTCGTTATAATTCGCTTTTAATTTATTCGTTTGGTGATAATAATGTTATTTAATAATGAATATATACCCCCCAACTGAAGAATCGTACTTCTTCAGCTAATGGTAAACTGCTGATGGACACAGGCCATCGAGTTCGAAAGGACCCAGTCCAGGAAAGTTTTCTCGTTATAATTCGCTTTTAATATATTCGTTTGGTGATAATAATGTTATTTAATAATGAATATATACCCCCCAACTGAAGAATCGTACTTCTTCAGCTAATGGTAAACTGCAGATGGACACAGGCCATCGAGTTCGAAAGGACCCAGTCCAGGAAAGTTTTCTCGTTATAATTCGCTTTTAATATATTTGTTTGGTGATAATAATGTTATATAATAATGAATTTATACCCCTCAACTGAAGAATCGTACTTCTTCAGCTAATGGTAAACTGCTGATGGACACATGCCATCGAGTTCGAAAGGATCCAGTCCAGGAAAGTTTTCTCGTTATAATTCGCTTTTAATTTATTCGTTTGGTGATAATAATGTTATTTAATAATGAATATATACCCCCAACTGAAGAATCGTACTTCTTCAGCTAATGAGTATGTAAACTGCTGATGGACACAGGCCATCGAGTTCGAAAGGACCCAGTCCAGGAAAGTTTTCTCGTTATAATTCGCTTTTAATATATTCGTTTGGTGATAATAATGTTATATAATAATGAATTTATACCCCTCAACTGAAGAATCGTACTTCTTCAGCTAATGGTAAACTGCTGATGGACACATGCCATCGAGTTCGAAAGGATCCAGTCCAGGAAAGTTTTCTCGTTATAATTCGCTTTTAATTTATTCGTTTGGTGATAATAATGTTATTTAATAATGAATATATACCCCCCAACTGAAGAATCGTACTTCTTCAGCTAATGGTAAACTGCTGATGGACACAGGCCATCGAGTTCGAAAGGACCCAGTCCAGGAAAGTTTTCTCGTTATAATTCGCTTTTAAAATATTCGTTTGGTGATGATAATGTTATTTAATAATGAATTTATACCCCCAACTGAAGAATCGTACTTCTTCAGCTAATGGTAAACTGCTGATGGACACATGCCATCGAGTTCGAAAGGAGCCAGTCCAGGAAAGTTTTCTCGTTATAATTCGCTTTTAATTTATTCGTTTGGTGATAATAATGTTATTTAATAATGAATTTATACCCCCCAACTGAAGAATCGTACTTCTTCAGCTAATGGTAAACTGCTGATGGACACATGCCATCGAGTTCCAAAGGAGCCAGTCCAGGAAAGTTTTCTCGTTATAATTCGCTTTTAATATATTCGTTTGGTGATAATAATGTTATTTAATAATGAATTTATACCCTCAACTGAAGAATCGTACTTCTTCAGCTAATGGTAAACTGCTGATGGACACAGGCCATCGAGTTCGAAAGGCCCCAGTCCAGGAAAGTTTTCTCGTTATAATTCGCTTTTAATTTATTCGTTTGGTGATAATAATGTTATTTAATAATGAATTTATACCCCCAACTGAAGAATCGTACTTCTTCAGCTAATGGTAAACTGCTGATGGACACATGCCATCGAGTTCAAAAGGACCCAGTCCAGGAAAGTTTTCTCGTTATAATTCGCTTTTAATATATTCGTTTGGTGATAATAATGTTATATAATAATGAATTTATACCCCCCAACTGAAGAATCGTACTTCTTCAGCTAATGGTAAACTGCTGATGGACACATGCCATCGAGTTCGAAAGGACCCAGTCCAGGAAACTTTTCTCGTTATAATTCGCTTTTAATTTATTCGTTTGGTGATAATAATGTTATTTAATAATGAATTTATACCCCCCAACTGAAGAATCGTACTTCTTCAGCTAATGGTAAACTGCTGATGGACACATGCCATCGAGTTCGAAAGGACCCAGTCCAGGAAAGTTTTCTCGTTATAATTCGCTTTTAATTTATTCGTTTGGTGATAATAATGTTATATAATAATGAATTTATACCCCCAACTGAAGAATCGTACTTCTTCAGCTAATGGTAAACTGCTGATGGACACATGACATCGAGTTCGAAAGGACCCAGTCCAGGAAAGTTTTCTCGTTATAATTCTCTTTTAATATATTCGTTTGGTGATAATAATGTTATTTAATAACGAATTTTTACCCCCCAACACAAGAATCATACTTCTTCAGCTAATGGTAAACTGCTGATGGACACATGCCATCGAGTTCGAAAGGACCCAATCCAGGAAAGTTTTCTCGTTATAATTCTCTTTTAATATATTCGTTTGGTGATAATAATGTTATTTAATAACGAATTTTTACCCCCCAACACAAGAATCATACTTCTTCAGCTAATGGTAAACTGCTGATGGACACATGCCATCGAATTTGAAAGGACCCAGTCCAGAAAAGGTTTCTCGTTATAATTCGCTTTTAATATATTTGTTTGGTGATAATAATATTATTTAATAATGACTTTATACCCCCCAACTGATGAATCGTACTTCTTCAGCTGATGGACACATGTCATCAAATTCGAAAAGACCCAATCCAGGAAAGTTTTCTCACTATACTTCGGTTTTAATTATTATTATGGTATGGTCTTTTATCTGCTGAGCCAACGTTTCTTTCTTCAAAACGTTTTTATTGCTCAATACTTAGAGGCAAAACTTATTAATATTTAGACAGAACTGTTCTAATGCTGTTCCATCCTCTACCGGACTATAAGGCATCCCAGATCTGCCTGCTCTCCTCGCGGCCACTCGCCATATATTTTCCGTCTCTCCATTCTCTCTCCCAACAATTAACGTTTCTGGTAATCGAATATCGTGGATGTGGCAGCAGCAACAAGGCCCAAGGAAACCGGCCAGAGCGTGTAAGCCGGTAGTTAAGTAATTACGTGCATTTCCTTCATCTTAAAAAGAAAATTGGCCGGAGCTGCCGCCGCGGGGCTGCCCGCCGGACGATGCATGGTACTACACGGCTACCTGAATTGGTACCGGCAGTGGAAATAAATATACGGGGCGTGGCTAGATAGGGGGCTAGAATAAATCACGAAGGGATCGATTCGAAGAGTGTGGTGGCAATAAAATATTATTATTATTCTTTATTGCGAGGCCGGTAGCCAAGTAGATGCCGGTTCTGTTTGTTCGAAGCTACTAGTTGATTCATATTATAAATGCTATCTACAGCATGTCCCCGGATTGCTTTAAGAAGAGGAAAACAGCTTTTTTTTTCAATACACGACGATAAAATGGTATTTTATCGTCTTGTATAAAAAATAACTATTATTTGTTCTAAAATGTTGTAAAATGTTTGATCCACTTTATACTTTTCCAAATTTCTATAGCGTTTTAAAGAAAAGAAAATTATTTTCATTGTTTAATTTTCAATTTTAATTAACGTCATAATATTTTTGCTATATTAAAATGTTAAAAAGTCACAAAATTTATAATCGCCTTTTTCTTAGCAATGAACAAATAATTTTTTTTTCTTTTTTAACATATTACAACAGCAAATATTGTGACATTAATCAAAATTAATAATAACCCTCTATCTAAGAACAAAAACCAAAGATTACCGTTGAGATGCGATTTGATTTTTAGGACTTCTTAGGATAAAATTCAACCACACTTTTATATTTTCTTATTTTTCTCTAAAACGGTATGAAATTTTGGAAAAGTTTAAATGGAATTAGCCATTTTAGCACAAGCAGGAACTATTGTTATGAAGAATGCATTTTTTTCCTAAAGTTAATAATAAAAAAGTTTCTCCTCCCTCTTGAAAAGAGAGTCCAGGGACATAGTGTATGGTCAGTTTTTAGTAAAAGGACTTTCATCGAAAACAGTCGACAGAAAAATTGGTTTATCAGATTTCTGTCGTCAGTTATAATAAAAAAATATGACTAGAGTTAAAAAAAATCTTTACAATTTTCTGCAATAATGCAAAACCAATTTAAAGACCATTCTAAGCTACAACATTAGTAAGTTAATTCCAAAGAGAGAACAAGAAGGAAACTATTTAGCGCGCGAGGGCAATAAAATCGTCTCTCGCTGACTATACCAAAGTCAATATTTGATTTGAATCGTAAGAACGAGAACTCCTTCTGAATAGGCGTCCTTTTTACCTAAGACCATTACACAACTAGAGCTGTCCTATGAGTATCTATACAGGGTGCTACAAATTCACATGGTTAAATTGGGGCAAAGTTGCGCTTTAGGATGTTCACCAAGATGCCATCAAAAAAGTTTTAAAAATTTCAAGGATTACTGAGTTTTTTGGAAAAAACGATTTTTTTTGAAATTCAATTTTCTTTTTTCCTGCCGTTACTTTTTAGAAAATTAGAAAACTAATTGCACATTCTCATAGCCACTTTATTAGGGCTATCTGATAGTATTTTTAGATTTTCAAATTAGCTGATAATTTGTGAGATACAGAGGTCAACTTATTTTTTTAAGTACGGACCTGCATTTTTTATTTAAAGTTTTGAAAGAACTTGGTCTCCTGAGTACAACGATATGCCACACTTTATTATATTTTTTTTGTTTCGGACATTTGAACACAATTTATTTAAACTAATTTCAAGTCCAGCTCTGCTTTTTTTTAATATTTAATTTATTTATAGTTATAATACTGATAAGCTATCAAACTTGATAAGCTATCAATGACGTGGGGTAAAACATAGAATACAGAATATCAAAAATAAAATAATAAAAAATGATAAAAAATAATATAAATATAATATAAACAATCAAATAATTTTTCCGAAAGATGGTTTGGAAATGGTAGAGCAGTATAATGGCCGGCGAGGTTCATGGACCTGTCGCTAAGGGGCGGGGGGACCTTTCTTGACGTCATTTGTAAAAGTGAAATGAATACATCTCAACATTTACAATAAAGAGTACAGAATGCATTCGGAAGTATAAGAAGAAAGTTCAAAAAGCTATAAATAAAATTGAAGGAAAAATAAATTTGTGCAATAGGGAGAGTGGTAACCCTTTCGGACATGTAGAGCATTAGAAACTAGTTTGTAGAAATTGATTTATTTATAATAACTACGATTAACATTATGTATATTATTAGATCGAACACTGAGAACTTCAAATTCACATTAAAAAAAGTTAAAAATAATATCTTTAAATTTTTGTCCTGAATATTATTTATTTGAATCTTCCAATTGACTCGATTTTCCTTATTCAATGTTAATTAGTGCTGATCAATATTGTTGCGATGAATATAATCAGACTAAATAATTTAAAAAACCAGAGTCGGACTTGAAATTATTTTAAATAATAACTAAATAGTTTTGTTGTTTTTAAGGTACCCAAAGCAAAAAAAATATAACCTGTAGCATATCGTTGTACTCAGGAGACCGAGTTCTTACAAAACCTGAAATAAAAAACGCAGGTCCGTATTTAAAAAAATTAAGTTGGCCTCTGTATCCCACAAATTATCAGCTAATTTGAGAATCCAAAAATACTATAAGATAGCCCTAATAAAGTGGCTATGAGAATGTGCAATTAGTTTTTTGATTTTCTTAAAAGTAACGGCAGGAAAAAATAAAATTGATTTTCAAAAAAATCCGTTTTTTCCAAAAAACTCAGCAATCCTTGAAATTTTTAAAACTTTTTTGATGACATCTTGGTGAACATCCGAAAGCGCAACTTTGCCCCAATTCAACCATGTTCGTATCTAGTACGGTTACCGAGATACCAATGCTCGTACCTCGAATTTGTAGCACCCTGTACATGAAAATTATTTATTTAATAGAAATGCCCAAAATACAATAAAATCGTAATACATGATTATTCTAGACTATACAGATGACTAGACTTCAACCGAATGCCACAAACATATAAAATAATGAATATACCCGGGAGATATCAACACGCGAGTAGACGAGAAGCCTCTTTAAATATTTTTAATAGTTTTTTATGTTCTTAGGAAACTTAGACAACAATAAGCCCAACTTCAAAGAGATTATCCAATGGTATGTTAGAGAAGCTAGTCCATAATTAGAAATGAATGAACAAGCTGGAAATGATAATCATGATTATGATGGATGATGATATGGTGTAAAGTAAAGTAAAGATTTCAATTAACGTCTCCTTTTTGCTGCCAGGGCTAATCTGGACCAGGTCTACTTTGTTTACGCGGAATCCGAACCGCGGTCCTCGGCCATATTATCATGGTCAATGGCCTACAGACTTGGCAAGTGTCTAAATCGGCTCTTACTCACGAGATATCCGACCTCATCTGGCCTCGAACCGGCGTGAATGAGCAGTGTGTGTCAATAGATTTTACACTTTTGCCTTTTTTTTTGGACAACAGCGCGATACAGAGTTTCGAACCGGTCACCCGTCCATCCACTAGTATCGCCTTACGTCGCTTAACTTCGGTGTTCTAATGGGAACCGGTTTTTCTACGTAGCTGGGCCGTTGCCTTTCCTATTTATAGGTGGCGCCACTTACACGTGTTTTAACTGCTTTGAAGAGTAATAACTTTTCGTGATATGGTGTAGATTTCATAAAGATGGAATTAAATATAATACTATGACGACCACACGGCATCGACAGTAGAGTTCCTCTAGTAACAACATGATCTAAGGTACAGACGGTGTCGAGTCAGTTTAACGGCGGAACGGCAGGAAACGTCAGTCGGTAATCGAATTGAGTCTGGATATCGACAATGGCTCGAATTCCGTAAAGCAACGAAAGGTCTTGGTCCGATTAAACGGCTCGCAGGTCCATTATGTCGATAATTAGGTGTAATTTGAAGCGGGCAAATTGACAGGCGAGTGCCCCGCCGCGTTCGGTAATCAAACCGGCGCAGCCCAATAATGGGACGCTCCTGACTTGCACTTACGGGTCAGTGGCGTGCGATAGCGTGAAAACTAAGCCGCGTTTCTATGATACATTGTTCGAAAGTTTCAATTGTGTATCGTGTCTTGCTTCGCCGACTTGAACATAAGAAATTCCAGTAAATTTTAAAAATGATGTTAAAATATTTAATTAATTTTTATTTATTATTTCTCGATGATCCCTATCAATATTATTCTGCTTTTTTCGTATTTACTGTTTTTGTTGCTTAAAATATTTCAATTTTATTTTTATTGTTGATTTTGCATTAAATAAGCATTTTATATACCCTGCAGGCAAGCGAAACCTTGTGTCAACGTTTACATGGAAAGGTGTGAATCGCTATGGCAATCTAGTAAGTCGGAGAGAGCAAAAATATGAAGTATCTATTACATAAAAACTTAATCTGATAAGTTCCATGCGCTTGAGAAAATGGTCTTTATTCAGTACCTACATCTTATTTTACTAAGCGTATTGACTGTACTCTTCGTAAACACGAGAATCGGCACTCATGGCCAGAAATTCTGACCCTAGTATAACATGCAACACAAATTAACAACAATTATGTATACAGGGTGAATCTAGTTTACTAAGTGCAAATATTTTCAGTGCTGATAGATCGCGATAAAGGAAACATATTTTCTCTTTACCGTTTTTCAAATAACTCTAAAATAACTGAGTTATTTTACTTTGAAAATTTCACACCTCTACTTTTCAACCAATAACATGCTTTAATGTTGACTAGTTACCATGGCAACTGAAAAAATTTCCGGAAATTTTTTCGAGGCGCCACGAAACTTTAGTGGAAATTTTTTGACAGTTGAAAAGGTAAACATAAGATCTACAATCATAATGTGAATGAACTACAATGTCTATATATTGAAATATTACCCATTTGAGTTTTAGCATTTGATGTAACTAATTAAAAATATAATAATATTTGTTAATATTATTAACAAATTGAAATTATTTTAAAATGTCATGTTGGATTAATATTTTTTTTTCAAATTTAGGTGTGAAATTTTCTTACCGAATACCACGCAAGCTTAAATTATTCCTGGAAATTTTCTTTCGGGCACGAATATTTTAGGAAAATAATTTAAGCTCTTGTGATATTATAAGTGAAAATTTCCAAAAAATGAGTTTTTGATAAAAATTTTGAGAATCGCTGGATCTTTTCCGGAATTTCTTTCTTGTGAATTTAATCTACTACCTATGTTGCCACATTATAAACAAATTATGTTTTTTAACTAAAAACTAAAAAAATTTCCAAATTTTTTTTCAAATAATTCCAAATTTTCAATTTTTTTTTTCTCGAAAAAACTTCATAATCGTGTGTCTGGGATCGAAATATACTACTCCTAAAAATATTTGCACTTATTTAAGACTCACCCTGTATAATTGAAAATGGTTGAATAAGGTGAGAAAGGTGATGATGATAAAGCACGTTCAGAAAATATACAGAAAATTTATTGAAAATGGACAATTTTCTTCATTTTAATAGGTTCTTTAAAAAGTTTAAAATAAATTTTTCTGTAAAATATAATGGGAAATTTTAATTTATCGTTTTTTTTTAAATTTACATGAAACTTCCTAAGGGACTTATCGAAGGAATAATTTTTTTCTCTTAAATTTTATATTTCTGTATTATTAGTTCTTAGAAGATTCAGACATGTAATATGTTGATAACCAACAGAAAATAGTTAAGACTGCTGAAGGTATATCTCCCCCGCCACTACAAGCAAAAAAAAACAGAAATAATAAAAGAAAATAATAAAAAGCAAAAATAATAAAAAATGAAAAAAAATAAAACGTATAGATGTAACTTAATCTCCAGAACACCAGTTTTTTTTTGGCAGAGACAGCAATATCACATTTTTATTTAAAAAAAATCATATACATGGCCGCATTGTGTGAGAAGATTTCGATTTATTTTCTGATATAATTTATTATTTAAACCGTTGGTTTAGGTCTTTCTAAAGAAGATTTTTAAAAGCTTCGTGCAGATAATGACCCAATTACATAACTACCTCCAGAAACAACAAAAAGTGCTACCGACAAATCGGTGGCTAAGAAACTATCTAATATTCCGAGAAAAAATGTAAATGAATTAGGATCGATCTCAAAACCGAAGAACCCAACACAGATTCTATTTTATTATTATGTTATTTTAGCTCCAAGGAAAAAAAAATACGACAAAATTAAAAAAGGTTTAAAATAAGGGATAATTGGTTGAAAACTATAGGTGCTCAGTTTGGGCTTGGTCTTTTCTGGGTTTTTATATATATTTAAAAATAATGATAATTCTCTCTTCGTTCCATCTTTCGGTGTGGAATTACGTAAACGAAATTCTGGGACTTTTCGTGACCAAAACCAGAAAGAAGCTGGGCATTGCATGACGTTTTTTTTTATATTATTTTGAAATGGTTTTAGAGAAAAACACTTTTTTAAATTATTTAATTGTCTATTTAGATGATAAACTGCAACTACAGTAATCGCAAAACATTTTCCGATGCACGTTATCAATAATCGAAATTGACACTAAAGCCTATAAACCGGACTAAATGAAATTTTGGCAAAAATGTTTAAATTTGTTGTATAATTTAAGATACCGAGCAGCTCTCTCTTTTACTTTATATAGCAAATGATTGTAACTGATATTTTATTTAGATTAAAGCTGCAAAAATTAGTTTAAACCGAATTTTATTATCGCTATATTATTATTTGACAAATTTTAAGACTGTGATGTGAATGTGTGTGAATCTTTGTGGGTAATTTTCAGTTTTTGCCTATTTTCATAGCCTTTTTTAAAAAATCGTATATTTAACCACAAACAGTTTTTTTCAGAACTACGTTTTTGAGTTTTTGTGTTGCATTTCTTGAAATTGTGTATTGTAAATACGCCAAAGCATTTAAACGATCGAAGCAAAGAGCCTGTAGCTTCCCTGATAAACTCTTTGGAACGAGAACGTGGCAATAAAGGTGCTTTATTTCCCTTGATTGCTTCAAAGTTACTTTGAACTTTCAAAGTTATTTTTTGGACTTACAGGACTTTCGAAGTTATTTCTACGTTAATTTTTAGTAAATTCTATGATTATTAGTGTATGCATTAATGACACCCTATTACTTGTTATTACCATTTGAATTATTGTAAGTTGTACATCAATAAATAAATAAATAACCCATAATAACGTTTAGAATAATCTTATAATATATTGTTTCTCAATTGTACATTAAAATTCATCACATAAATCTATCACAATCTGATAGCGCTGTCGCCATCGCATCTCACTCAAAGTTGATAACGTGCCTCGGAAATTGTTTTGCTATATAATATAATCTATAACTCTTTACAATTTAGCTACACTTTTGCCACACAATAAGCCTCAAATCAAGGAATCAAGTTCAATGGAATCCCAATAAACAATATCAGATATGCCGATGATACGGTTATAATAGCCAATGATATACAAGAACTACAAAGCATTATAGATTTTGTAATCCACTATAGTGAGATGTTTGGAATTCATCTCAATGTCTCCAAGACCAAACTATTGGTCTTTTCTAAGACTCTAATCAATGCACACCTGCATGTCAAGGGACAAACAATCGAACAAGTGACCTCAATAGAGTATTTAGGAGCTAACATCAATAGTCAGTGCGATCCGAAAAGAGAAATATTTACAAGAATTGAGCAAGCGAGAAAAATCTTCGTGAGAATGAAATCATTTTTACAAGACGAGACCTCAGTGCGGAAGTCAGAACTCGAATGGCCAGATGCTACGTCTTCTCTGTTTTACTCTATGGATGTGAGAGCTGGACACTGGATTCACAGACCGAGAAGAGAATAGAAGCCTTCGAAATGTATGTATACAGACGGATGCTGCAAATCTCATGGGTACAAAGGATCAACAACGATGAAGTACTCCAGCGCATGCAGAAACAAAAAGAGATACTGAACACCAACAAGGAAAGAAAAATGCAATACCTGGGTCATGTGATGAGAGGTGGTAGATACGAAATACTGCGCCTCATAATAGAGGGCAAAGTGGAAGGGAAAAGATCAGTAAGAAGACGCCAGAACTCATGGTTAAAAGATTTGAGGAGATGGTTTGAACGCTCGTCTGCGGAAATCTTCCGGGCTGCAGTTTCCAGAGCCACAATTGCCATTTGAATCGCCAACCTTCGGTAGTAGAGGGCGTGATAAGAAGAAGCCTCAAATACTGCGATCTGTGAGGTCTGTTGTGTTTGTCCCCTATCTATGTCTGCACCCAGTTTCCTAGCCCTATAACCTGCACACTTCCTGTGTCCCTGTCTGTTTCTCCAGTAGACTCTCTGCTTTTCCATTATCCAGAGTACACTTAAAACTTAACTTATGATAAACTTAGATTTTAGGTTTAAGGTAGTTTAAAATGATTTTAAAAATCTGTTTTTCTTTCAATTCGTTAATATTGTTGTAAATATATCATTAAAAATAAAAGCAACGGAATTCCAAAATCAATCGTTTATTAGTGAGTCAACACAATCTATACAAGAAGGAACGCGGAGAAATAAATTAACCTATTAATCGAAATAATATTCAAATGAAATCGCGCCTTAACAGCGAAACGTCCTCAAATTAAGCCATTAAAGACAAAAAGGCGCAAGGACGTGATACCGATCTGTGGCCATTGTCTCCAGAAGCTGTCCCAGCATGCATGTAGGAATGTCTATTTTAAGTGAAAAACATCGATAAATGGCTTTGATTGAAATATTTTTGTTTTGTCCTATTATTTTTTATGTTAGACTTCTTTACGCGTGGCGGAAGTAAAAATTCAAGGCCGTGACACACGAAGTGACACCGTGACAGACGCTAGGAAGTAAATTTTTATACATATTTTCATTGATAGATTTGCAGCTTCTTAATAAAGGTTTAGGTAAACGATCTAGCTTATTTAGTAAGCTCAGAATTAGAATTATTAGAGTCAAGCAACTCGCATTTTCATTGGAGAACATTGTCATATATATATTTCAGCAAAATAAAACACTAAATCACCACAATACACCAAAACACTTTTACTTTTACACTGGACGCGCGTTTCGCTAACCATGTTAGCATCATCAGCAGATGATTATAAACTATATAAAATACAATCTACAATTGGAGCGTTTATATAGAGTAGTAGGAACAAAGAACTTGAAGGAATTGGACCGTTGTCTCTGTTCATACTATCTTTACATTTATTAATTCTGATGCTTTCATGTGCATCTAATTGCCTGTAATTTGAGACTTGTTTAATTAATTTCAAGTTATTAAGATCTATACAATGTTCTTTATCAACAATATGTTCGGCAACGCAAGATTTATCCGGTCTACCATATCTTATCTGAGCTAAATGTTCTTTAAATCTAGTTAATATTGATCTTCTAGTTTGCCCAACATATTTTTGATTACAATCTTTACAAGAAATTTCATAAATACCCGACCTTTCCAGTAGACAAGTTTACACAAGTTTATAATTGACATTCTTAAAAATTCCTTTTAGACCACGAGATAACTCTCTATCAAACGGTATCGAAAAATATTTAGACGTATCTTTCACCACTTGAAAAGTCGAATTTTCAGAAATCATTAACCTATACCTACGTTTTCTAATTAATTTATCAACTAGTGAAGGAGAATATCCATTACACTCAGCTACATTCCTAATGTAATCTCTTTCTATTTCATATCTTTCGTTGGAAAGTGGGAAACTAAGTAATCTATGAACTAAGAAATTTAAACTAGCCATTTTATGTTCAACACTATGATGTGATTCATTAGGAATATATCTGCGTGTGGTCGTATTTTTCCTATAGATATTAAATTCCAGGCAATTAAATTAATAATGGAAGTAAAACGATTATTTAACTTAGAAATAAAATTATCTATGGTGTCTGAAACTGTTATTTTGCTGTGTAACACCAAAGGTTCCAACCCTCCACTGTAATCACATCCAAAATTCCAAACACACGTGCTTTGATTAAGGCTTCATTAAGGTTTGCAGAGCTTTAGCATTTGCCATATAATAGCAAGCAATTTGTTACAAAACAATATAAATTATATATCACGGTAATCACAAAACTTCAGTCTGCTTCCGTATTGTAACGGAATTTTAAATTATTTATTTATTTTTGGGAAAATTTAGTTCAAACAAAAGAAATATTTTGTTGATGTTTGACCTTCAAAATCTTAAAAATAAAGAAGTTGCCTAAAAATGTGCTACAATACGGATATATTGTAATTCTTTATCTTTAATTTCCTTCTTCATTTGAGTAAAAATACCTAGCCAGTTTAACATGAAACATTAAATGCAGAACGCTTATTTTGCTACTTTTTTGGACTAGTAAAACAATTTTTTGGTGCAAAACTATCGATATTTCGGCAAATCGATACATTTTCGACGTTTCTAGCCGCGGGCAGCACGGCGTGGGCACATTACGGCCGAAATAAAAATAACTTTTATTGATCGAGATAAAATGGGGCGAATAAGACGGGTTTTCGGCACTTAAGTATGGGTTTGAGGAATGTTTTGCCGCTTCGGGATTTGCATACGCGCGCATTTTTACGGTACCACCGACTTTTATTTTCTCCGGGTTTTTTTTCGTTGTCGTTTTGGGCGAAAGTGATTTTAAAGCGCCACATTCGTGCCTTATCTGTTACTGGAAACGACGCAGGGTTTTTGGTGTTAAAAGCTGTAAGATTCTTCTTCTAGATGGTGTTTTTAGTTTTTATTGAATTGTGACCTTATTTTACAGTATTAATAGTGTCTCCATTATTTTTCCAATACCTGTGTTTTAGTATCTTCACTAGATGGATTTTTTATTTGATTTTTTTTGCTTCGCTCTTTGTGTATTTTACTTCTTGGCAAAGGCTTCCATTTTCGGTAAACCGCTGCCTCGCAGAATTCGACAAAATAAAATATTATCTTGTTTCTTTAATTCCCATTAATCAAAGTCTGGCGTATCGAAATTTCATCCTCGAACTGTTTTTAAATGATAATTTTAAAATCTTTGAGAGAGTAAAAGAAAGTAATGTAAGTTAAAAGATTCTAACATTCAGGACCAATCAGAACATATTGAAAGCTTCAAATAGTCATACTATATTATGTAAGGAATCCTAAGAATGTGTATGATAATTAAAATTTCTATGGATAAGAAGTATATTGCTATTGAGACTCATATCAACCATCACGAAGATGACGTTTTTAATTAATACTCCATATAACCATTTAATAAAAATTCTCTGCCAGATTTTTGAAAACAATAGGTTTTTTTAATGAGAATGGCAGTTATAAAAAGGAAGAGACTTAGTTATTAGAGACTTTGACTAATGAGTTAAATAGTAGTAAAGAAACTGTCTTCAATTGTTCTTTTTTTAAGTATTTTCGAAGGTTCTAATACTTTAATAGATTCAATATTTTATCAGACAGTAAAGAAATATTGGGATATTAGTCAGAAACATAATGTCGAACTTACAAGCATCTGTAAGTGTCGATTAAAAATAATTTTGACAGAAAACACTTTTCAAACCTCATCTCTCTGAATAGGCAGATAAAAAACCATAATTTGCAGTGCAGCAGACGAACTCCATCACAGCATAATCTTCCCGCTAAATACCCGTCCCCAATTCATTTATACGAAAGACCAGCCCGGTCGATGTTTTCATTAAGAGAGACTCGTCCGTCGTCCGTCGGGACAAAAACCATTCCCGCCATCCGCGGAATCCGCATCCGAGATGTCGATAGAGACATAATACGTTGCTAAAGAGCGAATGCCACTGATTTTTCTCCGGCCCGTAATTGATCAATAATTATTTGGCTGACAGATGAAACAATGCCCCGCGGAATGTCGCCGCGGCCGCAGAGCCACGTTTATAAATAATTTTATGCCGAGGCATTCGAGGGGACGTGAGCCTCATATCAACCGCCACGGCCATGACGATGACATTTTAAACAGGGGGGTAATTAAAACCGCTCGGGAGGGTTCGATGAGAGTCAAAGCTCGAGCATGGACCACTTAATAAAAATTCTTAGTCGGAGATTCAAGAATGGGAGGTTTTTTATTGAGGATGGTGGATGGAAAAAGGATGGGATTTAGTTATTCGAGGCTTTGTTTAATGAGGAATTAAAGAAATGGGTTGATGTTTTGAAATGTATACTTTTCTTTTATCTAGATTGTCAAAAAACTGTTTTTAACTGATAATTTTAACAATCTTTGAGAGAGTAAAAGAAAGTAATGTAAGTTAAAAGATTCTAACATTCAGGACCAATCAGAACACATTGAAAGCTTCAAATAGTCATATTATATTATGCAAAGAATTCTAAGAATGTGTATGATAATTAAAATTTCTATGGATAAGAAGTATATTGCTATTGAGACTCATATCAACCACCACGAAGACGACGTTTTAATTAAGTTGAAAGATTCTAACACTTTAATAGATTCAATATTTTATCAGACAGTAAAGAGATATTGGGATATTAGTAAGAACATAATGTCAAACTTACAAGCATAATCTTCCCAAGCAATACCCGTCCCCAATTCATTTATACGAAAGACCAGCCTGGTCGATGTTTCTCATTAAGAGAGACTCGTCCGTCGTCCGTCGAGACAAAAAAACTATTCCTGCCATCCGCGGAATCCGCATCCGAGATGTCGATAGAGACATAATACGCCGTTGCTAAAGAGCGAATGCCACTGATTTTTCTCCGGCCCGTAATTGATCAATAATTATTTGGCTGACAGATGAAACAATGCCCCTGCGGAATGTCGCCGCGGCCGCAGAGTAATCATGCCGAGTGCATTCGTGTGACGGAGCCTCATATCAACCGCCACGGCCATGACGATGATGGTTTTAAACAGGGGGTACTTAAAACCGCTCGGAAGGGTTCGATGGAGAGTCGAAGCTCGAGCATGGATCACTTAATAAAGCCCTGCCTATTGCAGAGTCTCCAGAATGGGAGGTTTTTTATTGAGGATGGCTGTTGGAAAAAAGATGGGATTTTGTTATTCGAGGCTTTGTTTAATGAGGAATTAAAGAAATGGGTTGATGTTTTGAAATGTATACTTTTCTTTTATCTAGATTGTCAAAAAACTGTTTATAACTGATAATTTTAACAATCTTTGAGAGAGTAAAAGAAAGTAATGTAAGTTAAAAAATTCTAACATTCAGGATCAATCAAAACACATTGAAAGCTTCAAACAGTCATCCTATATTATGTAAGGAATCCTAAGAATGTGTATAATAATTAAAATTTTTATGGATAAGAAGTATATTGCTATTGAGACTCATACCAGCCACCAGGAAAATTACTTTTTAATTAATACTGCATATAACCATTTAATAAAAATTCTGAGCCAGATATTTGAAAACAATAGTTTCTTTCTTGAGGATGGTGGTTAGAAAAAAGGTCTTTAGTTTTTAAGTATTTTCAAAAATTAATAAACAAATCTATGCAAGTTGAAAGATTCTAATACTTTAATAGATTAGATTATTAACAGAGATTCAAGAACGGGAGGTTTTTTATTGAGGATGGCGGTTGAAAAAATGATGGTATTTAGTTATTCGAGGCTTTGATTAATGAGAAATTAAAGAAATGAGAAATGTTTTGAAATTTAGACTTTCCCTTTATTTAAATAATCAAAAATTGTTCACGTTCACATATTGTGCACATTGTTTATTGATATAGGAAACGCTACTATTTTGATGCCTTATATAGCAACTGGCAACGCTGGCGCGCAGTGAATAAGTATTAATGTTGTAATCGCGGAGAAATTTTTTGAGTTTTTTGTGGTTCCTAGCTAGAATAAATTAAATACAGTGTTACAAGTAGTTGACAAAGTAAGTCTTTAGTCTTTAAATAAAGAAGTGCCATAATTAGAACGGCTAATCATCTTTAAAAAGGCAAATTTGTTAGAAAACGCCCCGCCGTGGTCAATAACTTTGGACTTTGAACCATCACATAAATCGATTAACAATAATTATTTGACCTAGTTTTGGACAAGTACAGCGGACGTCGTTGCCAATTGCAATATTTTTTATTTGAGTAACAGATATTATAATATATAATATACACCGTAAGAATGGTAGATACGCTCATATTCAAACAATTTCAAGAAATCAAATCTTTAATACAGAACAGCAAAAAGAATTAAAAGAAGACATTAAAACGGTGAGAGAGGATTTGTCAATTCAAACGGAAGTTCTAAATGAGAGTATTACTGTAATACAAAGTAAATTAAACGATATAGAATACAGGGTACAAGCACTAGAAAAATTAGCTAGGAAAGAACAATTGATAATATTTGGGCTACGGGACCACAGAAACCTAAAGGACTTTGAATTAGCTACTTGGGTAACTGAGCAACTAAGAAATCTGTTAGAAGTAGATATAAATATAAGCGATATAAACAATTTATACTACTTAGGAAACGACTCAACGAAACCGCTACGTATAGAACTCAATTCATATTTAAAAAGGCATTGATTCTTCTTCGAAGCGCCTATAAGCTGAAGGGAAAAGAACATTTTTATTAACCACGATCTTTCCAAGAAAGAGAGAGAGTGAACAAGGTACTCAAACAAAATTTAAAAGAGGCAAAGGAAAAGGGTTTAAGGGCGTACATTAAAAGGGAAACTCTTGTAATTGGCAGCGAAACTTATAATTACGAACAATTGGTGAGAGAGGAAATGAAGGTAACGAATCTGATTGCGAAGTCTTTACCGATATTCCATCTAGACCATCCCTAAGTGCTCTGGGGACACTCCGTCAACGAACAACCTGTACAACCTATAGAGCGTCACAAGCAAGAAACTCATATCCGGATCCAAAAGCTAAGCCTACCAGTACTATTGAATTTACCATTAATCCGGGAGCATCGACTACGCAAACTCGCAGGGGTTCGGCTGGCCTTATAACCGCATCCCTACCTTCAACTAATAAGGGAAGACCAGCAACAAGAAGTTACTCTCGAAGCCGGTATACAAATGAAGATGTCGTCAAGTGTAAAGAGACATTTTTTAAACAAAACGTGAGTGAATTATTTATATACATTGATGGCGCTCGTTTGTGCGCGGCTACAATTTCCTTGTAATTTTAGTCTAATTGGAGATATAAGCATATATCGCGACTTGCTTACTCTGCACTTTGGGGACTTTTAAATAATTAAAATATAGTATATGTTTAAATTTAATTTGGTGTTGGGCTAAAAATAAATAGACTATTAATATTTAAATATATAGTAAATACATGGACGTTTATAAACCAATATAGATTATTTGTTTCTTTATTAAAGGTATTTGGAGTATATTGTAAAACAAAAAAATATATATTTTATCTTTTATTCTCTTTTGAAAAATTAGGTGTTTCCGATATGGGTCAGATTGCAAGTTAAATATTTAAAAGCTTAACATATAAGATAACAATGAATTCATATATTAGGGACTTTGAAACAAGGTTGATTGAGGCAGATGTGGTGGATGACATTAATATATGTAAATTTGACATTGAATTATCATCATTTAAACTTTTTCATAATAATATTCGTAGCATAGATCACAATTTTGATGAGCTTCTTTGTTCTTTTACGTGGAATAGATTTTGAATTTGATTGTATAGTACTTACTGAAAGTTTTAAAATTTGGAATATTGATTTATATAGGATACCAGGATACAACATTATATATAATGAAGGAAGTCTAAATAAAATGATGGAGTAGTAGTACTTATAAAATGTTCGTTAAATTATTCCTATAAAATACTAGATATAGGAGATAAGACCGCTGTGTAATAACTTGTTTTTTAGCGTGCTTAAGTGTTGGACAATGAAATATATTAATTTGATACATTTAGATATAGTTAAGAATTTAGTATAAAATATTGTAGTTATTGTTGTAGAAATAAAACTCCTCAGACAAGGTTCTACCTTAAGAGGATATTATGTTTATTCACTATTTTGTATTCGTAAGTTATGTATAAGTCTTGTATATACTTTGTAATTGGATCAGTTTGAATAAACATTATTTATTATTATTATTATTATAGAATAGTAAAATTAGTTTTTTTTATTCGTAAAATGTCACAAAGAACTGAAGTATTTCTTTTCTTGAACAAATTTTCTTACGATTTCGTACCCCTTAGCTTGAATATCGTATTGATTAAATATAACATTCCTTATCTAAAAATCGCATTCTTGCAATTTATAATTTTCGTTCTTGCACAGTGCGAAACGCATCACTGTTAATAATAAGCCGGCCCACGTTTCTGCTACTCTAAAAGCAATCATCCTCGAGCCCACGCGGCCTGCATTATACATAATTCGGTAATTAAAAGTTACACTTGGTCGCCGCAGTTAGTACCATCTATTTTTGCGCTCGCGGGTACTTTGGTAATTAATTTTCAGTCCTACGACGGTTCGCCTTGTCGTGATTTATCATCAGGGCATTTCGCTAGAAGCTGCAATTTAAATGTGCGATTTTTTTGTTGGTCGTTGGGGATAATTCTAGACGTTATGGTCGCGAAGAATGACTAATGACTTATATTATGTTACTTAACTAAAATTTGATTTAAAAAAGTGGCATCTTAAAGTGGCGGTTATAATTTTAACAGAACGTCAACGATTTTTATACAGGGAATACTTGGAAGAAAATTATAATAAATCGAAAAAATATTAAGACTGTAACACCCTGTAGCTACGAAACAAAGCAGAATCGGACCTATGTTAATATGAAAAATAAATCTCATTTTTACGTGAGGTATCTCCTCACGAGAGATGGCACATGTTTCTTGAAACACCCTGTATCTTGAGAAAAAAAAACTAGTGTTCTCGAATAGTTACATTTAGATATTTTAAATAGTAATTCCTTGAAATAATAATTTCTGAATATTTTTTAAAACGTAACTCGCTAATGCTAATGAGCCATCATTGTTCCATTTGAAAAAATTGAAATATGATTGAAAATACGATTTGGGCAACTTTTAGCAACGAGCCAGGACAAGATACTAAAAACATTAGACGATCAAATCTATTTTTCCAAGGCTCCTTGATTAAAAATTAGTGTCTTGTAAAACAAAAGATGTTTTTTGTAAATAGCCTTGAAAAAGACGAGAATATACGTCGAAACGTCGGCAATTTTTAAACGGTTTTATTTAGCTCGACCCGTACGGTATTTATTTATTTGCTTGGGTCAAAATTAGAAATTGAAATTTAAGTACCTTCCTGTTGTCAGATTGATCTGAAATTTGGTACACACCTTTAGTTCCGATGACAATACAATATAGTAATATCCAATAACATTGTAAATTTAAAGATGGCCGCCGGTACAAAATGGCGGATTTCATATTTTTCCACAACCCCACTCAATATGGGTATCAAATGAAAGGGCTACACTAGTAGAATACTGTGATTATGACAAAATTTAAAATCCAAGATGGACGTCGTTACAAAATGGCGTATTAGGTGAGGGCATGAGTAGTCGTGTCCAGAACAGTTGTGTCCAAGATTGTGTGACGTTAGAAGGACAGATAAAAAAAAAATAGGTGATTAGATGTACCTACGTAGTTAGCGGTAGCTTTACCACCCAAGTTAAGGTAATAGGTTAAAACGTGCTGAGGACTGTATGGCATTAGGGTGGCTAAAAATGTAATGTCGCAAGCGTTTTCCCCTCAAGATTGGGCGCCTCTTGTTGTATATTATAGCCTTGACCGTTAAAATGTCCATTACTCGTGGGAACAACATGGAAACAATAAATAAATAAATTATCAGGTAAAAAACCATGTAATAATGATGCACTAAATGAATTAAATAGAATGAGGAATATTCGGTTAAGGCATTTCCGTTAAATACTAAAAACGAGAAAATAAAAAATCGGTAAAAAAACTTTTAAGTTAAACGGTTTTATCTTATGTGCACTGAAAACTAGAAAATAATAATAACAATTAAGTATTTTGAACTTAGTTCAGAAATATTTTGAGTACTAGGCAGAATAGCTTTTAGGCATATTAGACTAAAATAAAAACGTGGGGCCCCTCTGAAATCCTACCTATGGCAAAGCATATCTTTATACTTTGGTAGATCATGAGCTTGGCGTTCGCTGGTGAAGCCGCCACGGCTGGTTATTGATTGTCAAAATCTCCAGTTATGATTATAGTAAGTCGATGCAATCTACACTTAGTATAGAAGAAAGTATTACAGCAATAGTTACTGGGTCCCACGTTTTTATTTTAGTCTAATATGCCTAAAAGCTATTCTGCCTAGTACTAAAATATTTCTGAACTAGAAGTTCAAAATACCTAATTGTTATTATTATTTTCTAGTTTTCAGTGCACATAAGATAAAACCGTTTATCTTAAAAGTTTTTTTACCGATTTTTTATTTTTGACGACGGGAAGAGATATACTTCCCGAAACATTAAGCATTGTTTTGTCCGTTAGGCAAATTTTTTTATTAATAAACCACTGCTGACAATTAACCTCCGTTGGATTAACGCCAGCTGTGTTTACAAAAAATAACTATTTTATTTTGTAGAATTTCTTACAGTGGCGAAATACCCATAGGACTTTTTTGAAGAAACGTTATTACAGATACTTTACATTTTAATTTGGCAACATTGTCGCTTTCAGCTCCACACCGATCGAAGACGATGCCTTCGCTGGCCGAATTAGTGAAAATGAGTGTTTTATGCGATGGCCGCAGAACGAGTGGTGGCTCTACCGTATAGCATTTGAGACGCAGGAAATCGCTCATGACGTTGCGTATCTTCCCAATTATTTCAGTCAACGATATAGGTAAGTCAAATTTTTTTATTGTTTTTTTTTGGTTTTTCAACTAAAACTATCACTCTGTTTAATTTATAATAATACTTCTTTCTGAGAACCTAGAAATTAGTAGAATACATTCTATTATACTTTATAGGTACTTATGTTAGTTTACGATCATTCACAGTGTTAGAAAATTCAATTAAAATTAACAGAATATCTTAACAACAGCTTATTAAACAATACAAACTTTTATTTCTTCTGTCAGGTGCAAAATCGCTATCCGTCCGTCCGTCTGTCACAAAGGTCTATCTTATGAACCGTTATAGCTAGACAGTTGAAATTTTCAGAGATACTGTATCTATGTTGCCGCTATAAGAACAAATAGATACTAAAAACAGAATTAAATAAATGTTTATAAATAAAAAAGTACTTTCACTAAACATTATCTTTTAAGTAAGAATTTTACATAGAATCTTTCAAGTCCTCGGTGGCCGCGAGGTTAAAGCGTTAGTGTGCGAACACAGTGCAAGCAGGTTTGCCGCTTACTGGTAGTCAGCGCCAATCTGGGCACCTATTCTTGACATCGTTCGCAACTTTGCGTATACGCATCACGTGTATTATTATAAACAGGGTATCCCAGAAATAAGTGCAAGTATTTTAAAGGGTGGTAGATCTCGATAAAAGAAACATATTTTCTCTTTATCGTTTTTCAAATAAGTCCAAAATAATGGAGTTATTTTACTTTGAAAATTTCCAAAAAAAACTTTATATATAAAATTTTGAGAACCTTTTTCTTCATGTGCCTTCTCCTCATCGGAGGTTGGCGACCATCAATTGGAATTCCTCCCTGTCTTGAGCCAAACGGATAATTGCACTGGCCTCTCCTATATTAAACCACTGGCGCAAATTCCGCAACCAGGAAACCCGTTTACGCCCGATGCCTCGTCGTCCTTCAATCTTTCCCTCAACGATCAGCTGTAGGAAACTATATTTGTTATTTCGAAAAATATGACCAAAATATGCTGCTTTCCGTCGTTTTATTACAGTCAATAGTTCTTAGTTCTTACACATTCTTTCCAATACTTCGAGATTTGTTTGAGAACCACTGGATCTTTTCTGGATTTTCTTTCTTGTAAATTTAATCTACTACCTATGTTGCCATATTATCAAGAAACTATTTTTTTTAAATAAAAACTAAAAAAAATGCAAAAAAATTCCAAAAATATTTTCAAAAAATTCCGAATTTTCAAAAAAAAAATTATTTAGAAAAAAACCTCATAGGTGTGTTTCTGGGGTTGAACTATACTACCAGTTAAGTTAAAATACTTACACTTATTTCTGGGACACCCTGTATATGGTTACATAGTAGCGCCGCGCCGCCTCCCGCTTATATCCTTGAAAAATTAAAGCGTGTTATCAAATCGGCTAGTTCACAGTGGAAGCAGGCAGGCACCGTCAACCAGCGTTCATCGGCGTTCTCGCTTTTACCGGAACGAAAATTTATTTATTTCTGCTTTTGCACGCGCCGACGGCGCACAGGGGGTATTAAGAACTAAAAGTTTGGCCAAAATTATGTTTTATGGTTTTTTTGCATTTTTGCTAGTAATATTAATTATTAATTAGAGGAGAGGTTGCTAATATGGAACCCCATTTTGTTTTTCCTACACAATATTTTTTCCTCTACTCAAACCCTTTCCACCGATCAAATAGGGCCATTCTGTGCAAAACCAAGCAATTGGATGAGGATGCTAGAACAAGAAAGTAATTTGTATATTATAGACGATATTTGAGCGAGGATGGGTGTTAATAGGGCAAAGACTATTTCCTTTAAGAATCTATTTAAATCAACGTTTTTTTTTTGGCAGTGGCAAATATTGGCAAGATTTTTGTACATATTCCAAAGCTGGAGACTTTAAGCACTGAACGGATATTAATTTCCATGCGGAATATTGCCGAATAGTCTTACACCTTATAAAAATGCCTCTGATTTTTTAAATATAAAACATTATAAAGAAATAGAATAGAAGGAAACGTTTCAAAATAAAAATATGGCATAAAACAGGACTTGCCAGTTGGCTCTGTATCCATCATGACAGTTATTATAAACAATTTGCAAAAAAAGCACTACAAACAATTCCACTATTTTATTATCTTAGAAATTTTCAGAATACACTCAAGATAATTCATACTTATAATTGAAATATATTATTTATTTGATAGTCAACTTACGACTTAAAAAAAGCTAATAAACGCGCTTACATTTAGTATTTATAGATTTGTATTCAGTTAAGATAAAAAATGAAAATAAAAATATTTCACTTTTGGCCAGGTCTATAGACCAAATACCCCTATGTGCGGGGCCGGCGCGGCGGGAGCGGCGTTTGGATATTATGGTTAGGTTAGGTTAGGTTAGTTAATCAGGTAAATTTCCTCTTAATTAACTACTTCCGAACCCTGCTCGCATCTCCGAAAAAGCCATATAACAATACACGGGATATACGCAAAGTTACGCATCACGTGTATTGTTATATGGCTTTTTCGGAGATGCGAGATGTGAGCGATATGTGGTCAAGAATAGGTCCCCAGAGACGGCGCTGGTTGCCGGAAAGCAGAAACCTGCCTCCACTATGTTCGTACCCTTAGGACTTTACGCTGCTATGACGTTGGAGCCGTAGTAAGGCAGGTTCGAATCCTAGTCAAGGCGGCTTTTTGTTAATCGTTTTTTTTTATTTTTATATATTTTTACATATTTATTTATACTTTTTACATATTTATTATTGATTAATACAATTTTTAGTAATGTGTTTCTTCATTTTTTTTTTAAATTACTTATACGCGCATTCAAAATTTCAGCTAAATCGGAAAAAAAGTTTATAATAATATAGTTTCTAATGTTATATAGATAACCCTACGGAACCCTTCTTGCGCGAGTCCGACTCGCACTTGAGAATTTTTTCTTTAAATACAGAGCAAATTAATTTTATCTCCAAAACCCGATCTTATACCTTTCCGCGTTACGTAATTTCTATAAAATAACTTTTTAATCCTTAAATAATTCCTTTAATTGGCCATATTTCATACACTCCGCCACGTGTACACACGTTTACGAGATTTTAATTACAGGCGAAAGACTTGTTTTTTATATTCTCAAAAATATCTTCGATGGCGTGTAAATGTTGTTATCTGTTCTTCAGGCGGAACCAGGTGATTTTGTCGAAAAAATCGTTTGCATAAAATCTGATATAAATCGGGTTTACGTGACGTAAGTTATGGAAAAGTCATTTGTCCCTTGTAACGTCTCACTTTGGCTTGGAATACTAAGGATTCTTACTGAAATACCTTTATATAACTTTCGATTTTCTTTGATCTGATAAAGTTGTTCGAATAAAAAAGCAATTTTTATCAAGCAGATGCAGATAAAACAGTGAAATTTTATTCATTTTGCTAGATACGTTATAATGTAGGTAAATAAAAAAATCGGAAAATTTCAAAAACCGTTCTTATTATCTTCATCCCTTGTAAATGACTTTATGACAAACTTTGTATATCGAAAGCATAACTTTTGATTAAATACTCTTCTGAGATAAACAATCTTTATAATTCTAAAAATTATCAATATTCAAATCAATTTTTGCCCCAAAATAATTATTTTTTCTACGATCGTGCAAAAAGTAGCTATTTTTTACACTATTTTCTGTATTAAAAGTCAAATTTAAGTTTAACTAAAGAGAAAAAAATTGTAAATTTTTGTAAAAAGTTCTCATATCCTGAAAGGTAAATCTAGTACCAGTACTGGACACCGCAGCAATATTCTGGAAAAGAGTTTTAAATGAAGAACAAGAACCCGAGATTTCCATGAGCAGAAATGAAACTAAAATTCTAAAGACTACTAGAAATGAAGTTTGTCCATCAGTTACCTTAGTGAATTTTTCAAACTGCGATATTAAAATTAAAATAAACTCAAAAATATTGGCGCCGGGGGGCACGTATAGCCGCCCATACTAAAATATGTTAAAAAAAAGTTGGTAGGCAGTTCTTTTAGTTTCAATGTAAAGGATTTTTTCCAATTTTGCTCCGCGGTTATTTTCCCTATCTGCCACCTGGGGTCGCGTCCGATGGGAGTTTGGAGTTCTCCACACGGATTTTCTCAAAAACGGACTACGGAAACACGCAATATCTCAAAAACTGCGACTTTGACTGATTTTGATGTTATTACAAATGTTGTTGCAAATATTATTCCTCATCTTAAATTGAAAACCGCGTTTCGCTAGCTACTGTAATTTTGGAGTTACGATTTTTTAAAATTTTCAACCCCCTCCTTTTTAAGTTATTTTAGATTTAGTTTTAAAGCGTATATTTTTCTTGATTTTAACCAGTAGTCTATGACTTTAAACGCCAAGTGATGTAAAACAATAGATCTGGTGATGTCATATTATGACACTTTATTCAAAAAGCAATATGTTATCGAATCATTTTCATTTTCCAGCCAACTTTGCGCTGTTTTTTTTCGATTATCCGGTATATTATTAATAATATCACCTATTAGATATCACTAAAGAGCGAAAATACGAGATATATTTTAATAAATACACTTTTTAAACTCTTAAGGCAGGCAGTATTTATAATATAGGAAATTCAAATAATTCGTTTTCAGACAGATGGAAAAAATTGACTGATTGATGTCAAAGGAAGCTAGATAAAATCAAGAAAAATATACGTATAAAAAGTAAATTTTAAATAACTTAAAAAAAGATTTATTTTTGATGTAGGTATGTATAGTTAAAAACTAACGAATTGAAAAACATTTTCACTAATGAAATAAAAGAAATGGGTTTCTATTTGAAAAATTTTTTTTCGTCGCCCAATTCCATGACAGCTACCGCCATTATTATATCACATTTGACAAATTTAATTTTTGAAATAGATAGCCACATATTATCTTCCTTTTATGGCACAAAGGCTGTGGTAATCACTAAATTTGACGTTTCGGCTATACAAATTTATTTGACAGGTAGTTTTTCGTCTAAAAATTTTAAATATTTTCTTTTTCTCAAAAACGGTTAATAATAATAGGTATAGAGTGTTTAACATCAATATTTATAGAATTTTACAGAGAATTTAAGTATGAAATAAAAAATGGGCGCACCCATTTAAAATAAGAAAGTTGCTGTCAACTTCCGGTATTTCCGGAAGTGCTGCCATATTGAAAATATTTTTAATCGATAGATCTCGTTGTAAAACAATGATGTGCAAAAAATCTCCGATCTAGATATTGTGGTTTTCTAGAAACTTCTAATGCACGCTCAGCCTGGAACACCCTCTATATCATATCTTGTAACAGTCAAATTTCCTCGCAACGACCTCTGTGTGCTAGCTCATAAATTATCGCAAATAACTATTATTTTTGCATCATGTTTACTATAATTTTATTGTTAAATATTATTTTATTTAAATTTTACAATTATGCAACCCGATATACACCGCGCTATAGATACACAATATTGTCACTGGACCAGGCACACCAGCAGTAGTAGGCTTTTTGTCCATCTCTCTATATCTTTGATCATCACCTCCGTCACTTGTCACTGTCAGATCAAATCAGACGTTTTTGGATTTATTTATCCTTTGTTTTGGTTATTGAAATTTTATAATTATCAGATAAAATTTCGTAGTTAAATTGGTTATTTTTGATGTGGATTGCAGTGTGCAATTCGTTCTTTTAATTGTGGAATATCTGAGTTTAGTTCGTTCATTGACCGGATATGGAATATGGCTGAGGAGAAAACATCATTTTTTATTTATGCCTTTTTGTGAGTTGGACTAGTCAAGATATATAGTTCTCTATCTATATCCTGGAGGGAGATTTCCGGTTGAAATCTGATTTTGTGAAGGAAATCGAATCCTTGCATCGCTTCTTGTGTACTCCCCGACCGAGAATATCGTCGTGAAGAAGTGGCTGCCGTTTCGTGAAGCATTCCCTGTTGGTGAATAGCAGGTCTTCGTAAAGAAAGATTAAGGCTTCCGAAACACCTTTGGTCAGAGACGTGGTTGGATTTTGATGATTTTATGGCCAAACCAAACCAATTTCCGCAATGGGATTAAAATAGCCTAATTTTCCGACTGATATTCCGATTCCACGTGCCCAAGAAGTCCCCGCATAGTTCCAAGGTATGTTATAATTGTTCTGCCTATTCTAAGTCAATGCTCAACTGATTTTTGTTCATATTGTTGTCTGGTTTTCGACTTTTCCACGCCCACGTGGTGTAGAAAGATTAGTTGAGTGTTATCTTTCTTAAGTCTTATTTGGTTGTTCGTAATTATAGAGCAAGAAGACGGATCCAGACCGTACAGCACAGAACAGTCCAGAATTCCATCCGTTCCTGTTGCCCGTGTGTAGAGTTACCCGTTGGACATCATAAACCCTCGTTGAGGTAAAGTTCAGGTTTGATTAGTCCTTCTTTATTACCTTTATTAACTCCTACACGTTGTGCTAGTCCTTGTTCTATAATTGAGGCTCTTTTCTAAGACAACCAATGTTATTTAGGGTTTTTATGTTCACCATTTGAAATCTCAACACCTACCTTTCACCTGTACCTGTGCTGACATCCGTGGGCTCCAGTGACAGTACACCGAGCTTCAAGTATATCACATCGAGTAGAGTAAGACTGTTTAGATATTTGTATAATTTTAGATTTGATTTATGGGTATAAACCACCCTGATTGTATCTAGTATTAAGTTAGATAAAGGGGTTTGACGTCATAGGTTTAGTTATTTCTCATTTGATTTAAATTCTATCTTCATTTCGTACATTTCAATTTGCTTTTCTTAACACATTTCATTTCTCTTACATTTCATTCATTACTTTATATATATTAACTTTTTCATAGTTTAATAAATTGATTAAATATTTTTAGTAGTCTTATTTACAGTCTAGTCTCATAGTTAAGTTAGAGTCACTTAAGTACAAATAGTTATAGAATATTTGAAGTTCATGATAGTTGCACTCAACAGTTCGAGGTTAGTGTTGAAGTCTACTTAATAGTTACATCTTTATTGCCGAGTTCATAGAGTATAATCTCGTGGCGCACTTTTATTAATATCTTTGAACCCCGACCACCCGGCTGTTAAAATTAAAAAGCTAGTGGCCTCTATGCAACTCATTCAGATTAAGTAAACTTTGTGTTTTATTGAACTTCAAATTAGAAAGGGCGTGGCAATCTTGCCGACAGAATTTCATTCCAGGCCCACCTTTAATTCGGCAATTAATATGCAAACGGGCAGATTTTTTAACACGTGTTCCAGTCGTACGGACATCCAAACCGTTGACATTTACCGAATCGCAACAGCGCTATATCATTAACACGAACACGCCGCAAAAAAGAGAGGTTATAATCAAAGTAATTAGCATCTGTTCGATTTATTCCGTCAAACAGGCAGATGCCGTCGGTATTACACAAGAAACGTTCGATTTCCTCCACGGTGCCACGTACCTACATCAAAATATCCCGGCCCTGGGGAGAGATAAGAGAAAAATACGTAATAATGTTATAATGTTACAATGGAATTTCAGTCAATCACTTTATACAGAGTGAGATTACTGAAAATAATGTTATACTTTTCGTGGGTAGGGTTGTAACAAGGGTTCAGAACCGGGAAATCCTGGTACCGAAAGTACCGGGAATTCTAGGTTCTTTTGACACATCAAAAAACCGGGAATCAAAATTATTAATTCCCGGTACTTTCGGGACTCGGTAATTATAATTAAAAACATATTTTTTGTTACGTGCGAAACACTTTTGGTACTTTCTAGCGGTCGAAATAAAGTAAGTTTCTAGAATGTTTATAGCAATTATTGAAGTTTAAATATGTTATTTTATTATTTAGTATAATATTTCTAAATATATTAATTTTTTTTTGCGTTATGTCTTTATAGGCATTTGCATCTTTAATTGAAAATGTAAGTTTGTAAGTCTAGTTGATGTTATTTGATGTAATTTTTAAGCTGTATGTAGGTAATGTTTACTTTCTCATGACTTAATAATTTGGTATTATTTTCATTTAAAACAAAATTTTCTATCGGTTTTACTTTTGAAAATCATCCCTTGCTTGCTGATTGACGAACTCCGCAATCATTGAACGAAAATATTTTAGTACGGCTCCGGAAACTCTAATTAATACTACCAATTAGGGTTCAGATCTTTTTGGCCATCACAGAACCGGGCCTCGGTAACAATAATTAACAAATAATTTTTTTATTACGCGAGAAAGTCCTTTGATACTTTCTAACGGCTCGAAAACAAACTCTTCTAAACAAGGAATGATGCTATTTCTTATTGTTCTTGATTTTTTTCTCTTTTGAAGTTCCTATAATATTGATTATGTTATGCTTTAATAGATATTTGCATTTTTAATTCAATATTTTAGGGCTTTTGTCTCAGATTCAGTTAAGTTGGTTTATGTTGTTTTTTCGTATATTTTTTCTTTACTTGTTTTCATGTTTGTAATCATGTTAATTTTTTCACGACTGATTACTTAATAATTTGATATTTTTTTCATTAAAAATCTTACCAACTGCACTACCATTGAACAAAAATTAGTCAGTACCGGAAAAAACGGGAAATTCCGGTTCCTAAAAGGCGCGATACCGAAGTTCCCGGTTTTGAAAAACAGCTCCGGAAACCCTAGTTCCCTAGTATTAACCCTTAACTATGATTTTGAACAATATAAAAAGAAAATTCATATAACTTCTACAGGATGCCAAGAATAGGATTTCCATATGTCCGGAGCGGAGTTGGAAAATCGTCCGGGAAACCTGACCGAAAAAACAATAATCTTAGTAAAATATTTTACCTATGGCCCGTAGTGCACTAAAACTCTGGATCAGGGAAAAGCACAATATCCATTGGATAAACAGACAGGGGCACAGGCACAGCAAGGCTTTTATCCAAGGACCTAGCTCTAAAACCGCAAAAAAACTGCTAATGTTTAGCAGGAACAAAGTGCGGATTACAAAAGGCCTCTTGACAGGACACATGGCTGTCAAGTGTTATCTGAACAAGCTCAACCTGTATCAAGGAAGTCTTTGCTGCAGACTCTGCGATAAAGATCCTGAAACAGCGGAGCACATAATATGTCATTGCGAGGCTCTGGATCGCAAGCGATACTTTTTATTTGGGAAAGGTAGGCTAGAACCGGATGAACTATGCTCCCATCCTGTCAAAGACCTGCATAAGCTAGTGCAGGGCACAGCGATAGGAGAATAGGTGCAGATATAGAAGGGGGACAAACACAATAGGCCTCACAGGTCGCAGTGTTTCAGACAGAGGAAAATTTTTCCTTGTTATGGGAAAGAAAATATTTTACAGTTACAGTTGAATAATTGATTTCTCAATTGGAAACCCTTCTCTAAATAGACGAAATCATCAAGATTTTTCTTAATTATGGATCGATTGGAACCAAACTCGGTACGTGGATAGAGGTACCTGGGAGTACAATTTTGTCTAGAACAACAATTAGAATAATTATTGATTATTACTATTTTAATAATGAATCCAAAACACGAACAACAAATATTGAGTTAAAGATTTACACGCTCTGTATTTCACAGGTGCATTTTTCCGCTTGGGCAAATATCAATTTTGATTTTTTTGCCAATAAGTTATTATACTTACTACGTACAGCGTCGATTTGGCCCACTTTTGTCCACCGAACACGCACTTATCGGACATCTGCCCTTTTATTTTTAATTTGTCGATCGTACGGTTTGTCTCCCGACCTACCCCATCACCATTGACACGTGCTCACGAACAAGCTGGAGACAGAGTAGTATGTGCTGTAATAAAATTAGCATTTTTAAGTTGTTTTTTGGTTTTTGTATTTTGGTAAAAGTGAAACTGATTTTTTTCTGTCTTCTGTCTTTTTCCTTATACCGTATGATCGAAAAAAAAACGGCGTCAAAGACGGCTGCTCACGAACTTTATAGATAATTAGACAGCTATGTTGAACTAATATTAGTATGTACAATGAACAGCGCTTCCCATAAAATCAACAAAATGAAAAATATACGAAATAATATATATGTACTGATTTCTTTCGAAAATCGACAACTATGAAACTATGAACCCTTCCCGGACACAAATGGTACATTGGGAGACTTGGAAATTGTAGAGAGAAAAAAGCCCTATAACATAGGATACAACATTTTAATGAACAGTGCTTTTCATAAAATCAATAAAATGAAAAATATACGAAATATTATACATGCACTGATTTCTTTCGAAAATCGACAACTATGAAACTATGAACCCTTCCCGGACACAAATGGTACATTGGGAGACAGGAAATTGTAGAGAGAAAAAAGCCCTATAACATAGGATACAACATTTTAATGAACAGTGCTTTTCATAAAATCAATAAATTGAAAAATATACGAAATAATATACATGCACTGATTTCTTTCGAAAATCGACAACTATGAAACTATGATCCCTTCCCCGACACAAACGGTACATTTTGAGACAGGAAATTGTAGAGAGAAACAAGCCCTATAACATAGGATACAATATTTTAACGAACAGTGCTTTCCATAAAATCAATAAAATGAAAAATATACGAAATAATATACATGTACTGATTTCTTTCGAAAATCGACAACTATGAAACTATGAACCCTTCCCGGACACAAATGGTACATTGGGAGACAGGAAATTGTAGAGAGAAAAAAGCCCTATAACATAGGATACAACATTTTAATGAACAGTGCTTTTCATAAAATCAATAAAATGAAAAATATACGAAATAATATACATGTACTGATTTCTTTCGAAAATCGACAACTATGAAACTATGAACCCTTCCCGGACACAAATGGTACATTGGGAGACAGGAAATTGTAGAGAGAAAAAAGCCCTATAACATAGGATACAACATTTTAATGAACAGTGCTTTTCATAAAATCAATAAAATGAAAAATATACGAAATAATATACATGTACTGATTTCTTTCGAAAATCGACAACTATGAAACTATGATCCCTTCCCCGACACAAACGGTACATTTTGAGACAGGAAATTGTAGAGAGAAACAAGCCCTATAACATAGGATACAATATTTTAACGAACAGTGCTTTCCATAAAATCAATAAAATGAAAAATATACGAAATATTATACATGTACTGATTCCTTTCGAAAATCGACAACTATGAAACTATGAACCCTTCCCGGATACAAACGGTACATTGTGTACTAATAGTATTTTCAAGACATGAATTCCCCATTGAATATGCGAATAATATACTGGGTGTTCCATTTAACCTAAAGAAGCTATTGCTTTTAAAAGTGACTAATGTTCTATATTAATTTTGTCTCATCCTATATAACGGGTCAAATTTTAATTTGGTTTAACATACAATAATAGTTACTGTAATTCAATATCGGGGTACTAAAATTTAGGTAGCTGTTATTGAAATTTAAAATTTACCCTTCATTTTCACAAAATGTGAAATATGTCAAAATCCTTACATTTTAGGTATATGCTTCTTTAATAAAACCCACCTTTATTTTTTTCATAGAATCCGAAAATCAATTAATATATAGGGTGTTCCGTTACGAAAAACACAACTTTGATGCGTAACTTTTTTTGGGGACACCCTGTAAAACTCTATATATTTCTATTAAATGCTTTCAATTAATCTACATATGCCCACAAAATTCCATTTCAATCCAAACTGTCGTTCTCCTTGGAGCCTCCGCGTATGAGAGGCGTCACCCTGTATATCTAAAACCCAGACATTTCAGCAGAAAAAAATAGGGTAGTGCATTATTCAAATCTCTGGCATTATAAAGTAATAAAAATGTTGAAAAAGCGTCTATTAAATGCAAATTAATTTTATTTCACCTCTTGATGACCACCGGTCACGAGCCTGTCTCTATATAATATACACTCACACAAAAAAATATTTAGATGTCACTCAATCTAGTGCATTATAATGATCCTAATTTTATATTCGTGCTGATGACTAGAGGAATAGTTGGTCAGATATAATATGTACAGATGTGTGCAGGTGGAGGTATTTTTTGTACCTCACCCAGTAGATTGATCTAAGTAATTTTTTTCGTGTCCTTTTTATTCATACACCTGCCCAATGTGTGATTATTATTCTCGTTATTATTTTAATAGTTTTTAATTTTTTGATTGTTCTTGATATGACACCTTAAGTATAAGTTCTTCCTGTGTTCTGTGGTGGTCAGTTTGAATGATTGGCTCTGGGGTGTTTTATTTATTTAATAGCTAACTGAATAAATATAGTTTTTTTTTCTATAAACTAACCATATGTAGAATGGAAGAGAACATTCACTAATGGAAGATTAATAATACTAAAAAAACACATTTTTCGAAAAAAAAACGTTTACATGAACTTCTCTATCAATAATAGTTATTTTTTATACCAGATGATAAAATAGTATTTTATCGTTGACCGAAAAGATTAATAACTTAGTTAAAAAGATAAGATAAACTTGGTTATATCAACTCATATTCCCTAGGATTACTTAAATACCTGCAAATTTTCTAAAAAATAAAAACTAACACACATTTTTTGAATATTTTGGGCCCGGCACCCCCAAAAATATGGACCCTGTTTTATTAACATTTTAATATTTAGAACATGTTATAAAAATCTGCATATAAACTGCCATCTATACTCTGTAGCTATAACTTGTTTCAAAAAATATAGAAAAGAGCGCTGTTTAAACTATATCGATTTCTGTAAGCAGCCAGCGTTGAATGTTAAAGGAATCTGTAAAGAAATATGAAGTAGGGTCCAATATTTCAAGCTGTTATTGCTAGATGGCAGCATACGCATGAGAAATATTGAGATGTTTAAATTTTATTGTAATTATTAATTAATTTAGCAGATTTAATTGAGTTAAAATTATAGTATCTCTTTTTACTTTGTTAAATGCCTTAAAATTAAAAATAATTAATAAAATATACGTATGTAATATTTTTCAGAAAAAAATACTTTTTTTATTTTTACAATTTGATACATTTCCTGTAAAATTCAGTCGTACGTTTTTCTTTGCTATTGAAAAAATCTCCGGAAATAATATTGTCTCTCCCAGGTTATTCCCCTAAAACTAGCAACATTTTGGATCAAACTAAGGCATATTCTAAAAGAACATAAAATTTTAAATACGAAAAGTATAGTTTCAGTTGTTTCAAATCATTACTAATATATTTTTTAAACGGCAAAGATAGGAACTCTAACCCTTAATTTTTTTAATAATTTGAGAAAATACAACATCATGTATATTTTTTTATATAATATATTTTTACTATTATAGTGACAATTTGAATTTTTAAAATGTCTCAATAATGAATATTTATAATACTTTTATTTTTAATCACTTTTCTAGATAAAAAAGGATCATTTTTAGGGTTCCGTACCCAAAGGGTAAAAACGGGAACCCTATTACTAAGTCCGTCCATCCGCCCGTCTGTCACAAAGTTGAATCTTATGAACCGTTATAGCTAGACAGTTGAAATTTTTACAGATAATGTATCTATGTTGCCGCTATAAGAACAAATACTAAAAACAGAACTAAATAAATGTTTATAAATAAAAAAGTACGTTCACTAAACATTATCGTTTAAGTAAGAATTTTACATAGAATATTTCAAGTCCTCAAGTGGCCGCGTGGTTAAAGGCGATAGGACTTGAAGGCGTTCGTTGAGCCGTAGTGAGGCAGGTTCGAATCGTAGTCAAGGCGACTTTTTTTAATCGTTTTTTTTAATTTTTACATGTTTATTTTTACTATTTACATATTTATTATTGATTAATACAATTTTTAGTAATGTGTTTCTTTATTTTTTTTAAATTACTTATACGCGCATTCAAAATTTCAGCTAAATCGGAAAAGAAGTTTATAACAATAATAATATAGTGTTTAATGTTGTATAGATAATGAATGGTACGAAACCCTTTGTGCGCGAGTCCGACTCGCACCTAACCAATTTTTTTAGTTATGCTTTCGTTTCAAAGCAAATAAATTTGTTCCCATTAAATCAATTTCTGGCTACGCCACTGTATAAAGGACTTACTGTCGCAGTGACGTATTACAGCAAGTAAATCAGCATATCGCATTTCATGCTCTAAAAGGGCGTACAAGGAACTATAATGACAGTTCTTTCTCTATTCACTTTGAATTACCGACAACTAGTGGCTATGGTACAATAACACGACATGCAAATTACTGACGTGACTTTAAAAACAAACCATTGCAAAACAAACAGAATATTTCTTGAAAAAATTCGCCACTTGGTGAAAATCTACAAAATAAAAAAGTTATAATGTGGTAGATTTTTCCGTCATCCTTAGAGGAAATAAAAAACATTTTGTTTAAAAAATTGCCCACGTTTCGATGTATATTCTCGTCATTTTCAAGGCTATTTACAAAAAAAACATCTTTTGTTTTACAAGATACTAATTTTTAATCAAGGAGCCTTGGAAAAATAGATTTGATCGTCTAATGTTTTTAGTGTCTTGTCCTGGCTCGTTGTTAAAAGTTGCCCAAATCGTATTTTTAATCATATCTCAATTTTTTCAAATAGAACAAGGGCGGTTCATTAGCATATTTGGAAAAAGTATTTTTTTACAAATAATTTGATACCACACACTTGGTATTTCGTGTCGAATTGTCGTTATGACCAGCATGTTATAATTTCAAATAAACTATTTGCGAAAATATCAAAAGTTGACATATATGTCATTCTATTTAGAGTGTCATTTTCTGTCGAATAATAGTTATTTTTTATAAAACGATAATGCAATTTTATCGCCGTGTATAAAACATTTTTTTTTTCATAGCGAGTGACGTTTTAAAAAATATTCAGAAATTATTATTTCAAGGAATTTGTTACGAGTAGAAAAAATATTGTGCTGCATGGGTTGGCGTTGGTTTCTATGTAATTTGACAAATAAATAAAGCTGTCTCTTTAGTTGTCAATTTTGAGTCAATATTTTTTAATTCTCTTTCGTGTGGATTGCTGATTGAATTGGAGCTAGAAATGGCTCAAAACGAAATAAGTAAATTACCAACAGATATATCCTCGCTGTTAAAGTATCATTTAATCTACCCTTGCGGATAAAGTACTGTTTTATCTACTATTTTTGATAGATATAAGGCAATTTTAACAGTTGCTATGGAAAAAAGTAAATAAAATAACAACCAAACTAAATTAAACTGGTTATATACTTAGTATAAGTATGTTTTATTTTGAACATGATAATTTTACAGGAAATTTTAAACTTACAAGTAGTTTCCCTATACCTATTTTGGTCTTTTTATCTCTTATCCCAACGATTCCTGTAAAACTCCTCACTTTTCCCCTTGAAAGAAAATGGGAAACAGATTAAACGATGCGACGTGACTACTTTCCAGATCGGGGAATATTAAGATAAAGAGCCGCCAGGAATTCAGATTAGTTCGTTCGATGGGGTCGAGGAAAGGAATAAGAAGAGGCTAAAAATAACAGAGCAAGTGATCTTATTTTGGAAACACATTATTATAAAATGCAAAGAGCGGAGGGAGGTATATGCGGCTCACGTACGCGCGAACCGCTTATTCTATCTGGATGACTTGAACGGCTCCAAGGACCATCTTTGCGTGTGTGTGGGTGGTCTGTGTGTCTTTCTATCACGTCTTTTTAACTGTGTTTTATGTTATTTTTATCAGAAATTTGACGTCTTAAATTTTTAACGTAAATATTTTAAGGACCCTGTAACATTTTCATCAGAACAAAAATTACGAAAAAATGTGAGTCTCCTTCAAAAGCTTATATCTCTAAAAAAAAGCTATTGAGATACAAATTATCGAGAGAAGATGCACTAGATGATACTATGATTTTTAAATTCCTTGCTCTATGAACATATTCCACAGAATGTTTCAAACTTTCACCAAAATATCAACATTTTGTTTTTCCTTGTATAATAGACAGCTGGGAATTCGCATTTTTAATTTAGAACGAGACCCTAAATACAATATACAGGGTGGTCCGAACTGTATTCCGGAAATTTCGGCAGCATATTCTGCAGATACAAATAAGTAAAAAAGTCGGTATAAATGTATGTCCCAAAATGCTTAGTTTCGGAGATACAGGGTGTAGAAGTTTCATTTTTACTTCAATTTATTCCAAATAATTTCTGAGGTAACGTCAATATTTGGATGAAAATTGGTGTCTGGAAGTATTTCGACATGACAAATTTGTAGTTCAGTCATTGGGGATTTTTGCTTGGAAAAAAGTCCGGAAGTTTTACAACTTTGCAGGTTTATAGGTTTTGGGGTCCCTAACTAAAATCCTTAAAATGCACAATTCTAGACTTGCCGCCGGCGCCGCCATCTTGCCAAGATGGCGCCCAAAATCGGTATTTTGTGAATATCTCGAAAACTATGCGTTTTTCGCGAAAATTTGAGAAGAGCAAAATTAAAGAGAATAAAATTTCCTATAAAAAAGGTTTTACGAAAATTTTCGCTAGTCAATCGTTTAGGCACAAAATCCCCGGAAATTTTACAATTTTGCGTAAAATATGATATATTATGTATAGTCGATTTTCCGAAATCAAATGTCAACTAGTTTTAGTTTAGTTTCTTCAATTTTGTCATAAAACAGGGGCGTATTATTAATTCGGTCATTAATTTATGAATAATTATTGAAAATGTGTACTTGATTCCACACCACCCAAGAGGTAAAGTATATGGCGCGTTTATTTTAACGTGGTCTCCCCGGAGGTCTACTCCACTAGGTAAATTAAAAACTTTAACTTATCTGCACAAGCCCGACGGATCTGGCTCATTGATGTCAAAGTCGATCGTGTCTGCTGTGCTGGGGTGGTCATCAGGGTGGTCTCTCAATACGTCCAACTCTTCATCTTCAGCCGCCAGAGGGATATCTACAGGCAAGTCCAACTCCTCTTCATCGGATTCGTCGAGTGACACTTCTGTGACGTTGTTACACGATTTCTCATTGCAGTATGCACGAATCATTGAACATTTTAATCTTGCTTTTCTGCATCCGCAGGTTTTACCACAGTTGTTGCTTTTGCATTTAAAGGATAAAATTGCTAATAGGGATTTTGGAGCTGGATCTTTCAACGTTGTGACTGGAGTATTGCCTGTTTTTATTTTCTTCCAACCCCATTCTTCGGCATCTTGGATACAACTCTATTGTTAATCTAAGGGTACATCCAGACCAATGCTGAACCTGGTGGTAAGTTCGCAATGAATGCTGTCCAGCAAGACAATTAATTACCTATTCATAAATTAATGAGCGAATTAATGATACGCCACTGTTTCATGACAATATTGAAGAAACTAAACTAAAACTAGTTTTAGTGAACACTAATCGACATTTGATTTCGTAAAATCGAGTATATGTATATCATACTTTATGCAAAATTGTAAAATTTCCAGGGATTTTGTGCCTAAACGGTTGACTTTAGCAAAAAATTTTCATATACCTAACCTTTTTTATAGGAAATTTTGTATTTAATTTAAATCTCTTCAAATTTTTGCGAAAAACACATAGTTTTTAATATATTTACAAAATACCGATTTTGGGCCCCATCTTGGCAAGATGGCGGCGCCGGCGGCAAGTCTGCAAATATGCATTATATGAATTCGGTTTTTTTTAAAGATATCCAACCCTCAACTGTAAAAAACCGAAATAAAAATGAAACTTCTACACCCTGTATCTCCGAAACAAAGCATTTTAGGACATACGACGAATATATTGTCGAAGTTTTCAGATTACAGTTCGGACCACCCTTATTACTATGATATTAATACAAGTTTGCAATTTTCAAAAAAGGACACTACATATTCATAAAACTATAAAAATAATATCGCATTCTATAGACCTCATTTCTCTATACCTTTACTAGTAAAATCATAATACTTTCCCGATTTATGTCCTGATGGCTACAATAAAGATATTTCATTACCACCACCTCTTGGTCTCTCTCCATTCCAGGCCAAAGGCTGGAAATACGGGCGACAATGACGTAGCGCTCCCCTGTCAGCCTGCACGCGGTTTAAATAAAATAATGGAGACGTAAGGCGACATTAGGCGTGCCCCGGGGACCTGTCTGGAAAAAGTTTCCGAAAGCTACCGCGGAAATAACCGTAAATAATCGATGGCGAGGAGGAATAAGAAAAGCTACTGACCCTTACCAAGGAATTCGTCTATTTGGTTGCAGCGACAAAAGAAAAGTTTAGGTTGTACAGGGTGGGTCAAATTCGACGCTATTAAATAGAAACACCCTTTTCTATAGGAGATAGACGAAAACTATTATCGGTGTCTGGAACCCAATTTTCATCATAAACATGTTGGTGAAAACCGCACATCAATATCTGTTACCGTTTCGGAGTTACGGGGTGTTTTTCAAAAATGTGAATTTTGAACAAATCGCTGTAACTTTTTTGCTATGGAAAATTTTGTATTTCTATGAAAACATTTCCAAAGCACTTCTTTACGTAGAATTTAATGGTTTAAGTATAATTTTTTTAAAATTAATAATTTAAAAGTTATCAACAGAAAAATTGATTTTTTATTTGGGACACCCTCCATATTTTTAATGAACTGAAAAGAATTTAAAATTACCTTTCCAAAAATATAGCACACTTGATATTTTGTTATAATCCACTTCGAAATACAGCATTTTTAAAAGTTCGCCACTTTTAACTAGTAGGCTTTGGACCCCGTATTGATGATATGCCCTTAATGAAACTCGAAAGCATATTTTTCCAGCAAGACGACGCACCGCCTCTGAACGCTGAAGTTATCAGCAAATGTTTGCAGCCAATTTCAAGAATAATTGAATAGCTAACCAAAATCCCAGCCGTTGGCCGTCGAGGCCGCCTGACTTAGGGCCCATGGATCTAATCCTATGGATATATTTGCGGAAGAATAAAGGTTCCTTATTCTTCCGTATAATCTAGACAAGAATTAGAAATACTTAGCAGTTATGAGAGGGTATCTTTCACCCCCACTGAGTTAATGAATTCCGCGAGAAATGTTCAAAAACTGGCCCGTCTGTCCATAACAGAAGACGGTCGATATGTCGAACACCTGTACCAAAATCTCATGTCTTGGTTTGCTATTTATTTTTATTGTTATTAGATATAGTTTAAATGTATTGATGTTGGTTAAATATATTTTAAATTGTTATAAAATTCTGCATCTCTCATAGCAAACATTATTTTCGTTTTAATTGATGCTCACAGCTAGAATTTTTTTGCATTACAGCCGGTGCCATTCAAAGCCTACTTATTTAAAGCGGCCGAATTTATATATACTCTATATCTCGAAGAGGAATCGAGCAAAATATCAAGTGTGTTATATTTTTGGAAAGGTAATTTTAAATTCTTTTCAATAAATTAAAAATATACAGGGTGTCCCATATAAAAAATCAAATTTTCTGTTGATAATTCTTAAATTATTAATTTTAAAAAATTTATACTTAAACCACTAAATTCTACGTAAAAAGGTGCTTTGGAAATGTTTGCATAAAAATACAACATTTTCCATAGCAAAAAAAGTACAGCGATTTGTTAAAAATGCATATTTTTGAAAAACACCCCGTAACTCCGAAACGGTAGCAGATATCGATATGCGGTTTTCACCATCATGTTTTTGACAAAAATTGAGCTCCAGACACCGATATTAGTTTGTGTCTATCTCGTATAGAAAAGGGTGTTTCCATTTAAAAGCGTCGAATTTGACCCACCCTGTACAATTTTTTTAATCAAAAACATAGAATGTAAAAAAATGCCAAGTTTCGCAACACAATACTTCCACTATATAAAAGTTGTAGTCTCAAGTAAAACAAAATAGTTTATTTTATTTAGATTCTCTTTAAGCACCTATTCAACAATTTTGATATAAATTGTTAGTATCAATATTAGTCATCTTTATTTCTTTTTTTTTTTTTTTTTTCATCTTTATTTATTTTTTTTTTGGTTACTTGGCAATTGCACAGCACCATAATTTATAAAAGAATAATATACCATCTCTTCAAGACTTGTGTTTCCGAATTTCGTTATAACCTAAATATCAACTTTAAAAATATACACTTCATGATTTTACCAATGCATATTCAAAATCATGTTTCTTTACTTATATTTTACTATTTATCTCGAAAATTATAAGAGATATATGAGATATGAGAGTAGTTTCCAAAAATGTGATTATACATATACTGGGTGATTCATTTAAAATAACAAAGATGCTACCACTTTTCAAATGATCCGGCAACACTGCTACGTTGATAATATTTTAGATAGATGGAGCAGGTGCCTTTATATAAAACTCCAAATTTTTAAAACAATCCTATCACCGGTCTTCCTATTACCATCGCCGGAAAGTCGGTTACCGGTAGCGGCTAGACAGCTAACTTTTGATCCATAAGGAAATTTTGAGATTTTTCATTTTTTCCTTCCATTATTAAAGCTACCTAAAATTCAAAATTTGAAGTTTGTGACACATCTACAAGTACCTTAAAATTTTGATGATTCGTCATCGAATCAATATCGAAATTTGACAACTGAAATTTCACTAAAGTTCTTCAAAATAAACAAAATATTTTATTTTTATCTACCATTTCGAGGTCTGTAACTTCCTTGGAAGGGCATATGTAAATATGAGCTTTATTTTTATCCGTAGAATCAGCCACTGAAGTTTGGGACACTATTTTTTTACACCCTGTATAATAACTTCTTCATAACACTCTCTAAAAGGCAAAAAATATTTTTTTAAATTTTAATTTCAATATAAAGTTCACCACAAAAATACATTAAAAACTTTTCTAATATAAAAATAGATCTGAAAAACATAAAAACAAGAAAAAAAAGTATCGACACTCGCCAAAATCTCTCTATTATTACTGGAAATCCTCTAAGATCGATGGGCGTGTCCCTTTTTTCGGAAATGTGTTTATTTGGCCCATTGAAAAATCGCCAGCGATCTATAAATAATGACAGGGAGCAGATAATGGCGCTGAGAAGAAAACGATTTCTTTTTCTATTTGTCTTTTTTCGTTTTTTCTGTTCCTTCTCGCGCTCTACTGGAGAGGATTTTCGTTAATTATTTATTCCAGATTTATGATCTTTAGTGTTTCGTAAAATCTACTTGCTACGTAGAGTGATTTTTTCTTCGTGATAAATCAACTGGGGTAGGTTTGTCAGAAATATCGTGAAGATAACGTTTAACGATGGATATAATGAGTGTATATTTTTAACCGACCATACCAATAGGTATGGTAGACTATTAAGATAATATTTTCATGGTGTCTCTCTGTCTGTCCGTCTGTAACACGATAACTCGCTAAACCGATTTTAATCAAATTTGGCACAGAAATACTGTGGCACCCGAGAATCTGGCCATTAGTTTTTGGTGGGGGTGGGGGGTTGGTAAGAGGGTATGGGATGAGGTTAAAAATTTTAAAATATCGTAACCCCAAAATTAGAGTAGCTAGCGAAACGCAGTTTTCAATTTAAGATTAGGTCAATTAAGATTAGGTAATCAAAGTCGCAGTTTTTGAGATATTAAGAAATATTTAATATACAGTGGTGGTCCGAACTGTATTTCGGCAGCATATTTGGCAGATAAAAATAATTAAAAAATTCGTATAAACTTATGTCATACATTGCTTCGTTTTGGAGATACAGGGTGTACAATTTTTTCCAAATAATTTATGAAGTATCAATATTTGGATGAAAATTGGTGTCTCGTTTTTTAACATGAGAAATTTGATTTTGATGTCAATAAGTCTCCTATTTGTAGAGGGCGCCACCTACATGTTTTTTAACTGGTTTGAGGAGTAATAACTTTTCGTCCGTGCCTTTATAAAACTTCATTACCCCTGCTCTTCGCTGTATTTTACCTCTAGTATATTTTGGGCCAGTTTTGAGATGGCTTCAAAGTTTTCTCTTCTTTCTGTTACCGATTTTAAGAGGGTATCTGCGGAGATGTTGCCACCAATCGTCATGCGTGCCTCACATCTTTCCTGTTCCCATCTTGGACAAGCAAACATTGTGTGTTCTGGAGTATCATTGGGTTCAGCACAGTATCGACATTCCGCGACTTCCCTCTTTCCAATTTTACACAGGTAACTTCCAAAATTTCCGTGGCCACTCAATATTTGAGTAAGATAGAAGTTTACCTCTCCATGCTTTCTTTTAATCCACATATTTATATTTGGGATGAGCTTATATGTCCATCTTCCTTCTTGTGATACTTCCCATTCTGCCTGCCACTGCTGCACTGTGCGGTTTCTCTCCATCTCTTTGCTTGCCCTGGTTTGTACTTCACCCTTGAGAAAGAGTCGTTCTCTTTCTCTTGAGAGAAGATGCAAGGGCACCAGACCCGATATAACCAAGGCTGCCTCAGTTGAAGTTGTCCGATACGCCGAGCAGACCCTCAAAGCCATGACTCTCTGTGCACCTACAAGTTTTTTTTTATTTACGTGCATATTGGTTGCTTCGTTCCACACAGGTGCTCCATACATAATAATATTCTGGCACGCATATGCTAACACTCTTCTCTTGGCTGGTGTTGGGCCCCGAACGTTTGGCAGTATTGCGGACAACGCTTTAGCAGTTCGTTGTGATTTCAGACACACCTCCTTGATGTACAGGCCCATCGTGAGGGCACGGTCTATGTGGAATCCAAGATAGTTGACTTGCTTTACTGGATTTATTCTTATATCCTTAAAATTAAACCTTATATGGTCAACTTTTCTCTTGCGGCTCAGTAAAATCGCCTCTGTTTTTTCCACAGCTATTTCGAGTCTGTGCTCACGCATCCATCTGGCTATGATCTTAAGTGTATCATCCACAGTCTGCATTAGGTCGAGGTCGTTTATTTTTTTGTTTCTTTTAGTTTTTTTTGTTCTTTATAAAACTACTGAGTAAAAAATATACATTTGTGACGTTTTTTAAGTAATAAAGGTCTCTTAAAGATAAGTGTTCTCTTCAATATTTTAAATATTTTAAATAAAAGTCCTATCGTATTGTAGTTAATTTGTTGTGTTGTCAAATCAAATTCCGCTGTGTGAGATCTCTGGTGTGGGTATTCATTAAAACAGCGGTTTCCAAATATGTTTCAGAAGATAAAAAAGAAAAAAAAAAACATAGTAACAAGTCGAGGCATGTAACTGATTATGGTAAATTCTAATGTTCTTTTAATATTTGGCATTTTAATTATTTTCGTATGCGTCTTTTAGAACCGGAAGAAGATGTTGAGACCTGTCTTCAAGCCCTCAAATTCGACAATTTAACATCGGACCCCACTTGATGCGACTTGGAAAGACATGCGATTTGCAAAAATATACATTTGTGACGTTTTTTAAGTCTCTTGGTAAAAATCTCTACGAGTAATAAATGGTTCTCGAGATATTTGGAATCGAAATTATCAATATCAATTTTGACATTAATTAAACATAATGACTGAAGTTATTAGACTGAAATCATAAAATTGAAATGTTTCTGTGCCAAAAGTTCAACAGAAACTGTTTTATCGTCATTTTTTGGCAGAAAAATTTATAATCAATTTAAAAAAATAAAAATTTCCCAAATTTATTATTTCAGTCAAATAACCATCTACTACGTGTTTATTTTTTGTCAATAATGACATGTATTGACTATTTCCATGCTAAATATCTTGAAAACGGTTACTCGTAGCGATTTTTTACGTAAAAATTCACTGAAATGTATATTGTTTCACTCAGTAGTTTATACTGACAGAAATAATAATAATATACTTTAAATTTTGTATATAGCGCCCCTACAAATAGGAGTCATATTGACATCGAAATCAAATTTATCATGTCAAATAACTCCCACTTCAGAAATTATTTGAAAAAATCGAAATAAAAATTAAACTTCCACACCCTGTATCTCCGAAACTAAGCATTTTAGCCGTAGTTTCAGGAATACAGTTCGGACCACCCTGTATTATATAATTTCCTATAAAAAATAAGAGTAGTAGTATGTCAAAAAATATTTACAACTTATTTTGGATATACTTTTTTCTATTTTTCGGAAATATTTAATGAATGTTTACTTGTTTCAGAACTATCCTGGAGAGTGCCTTGTTATTTTATCGCATTCCGGCAACGAAAACTCGGCGATCAATTCGGAAATAAAACCGTAAACGAACCGCAATCAAAGCTCTCTCCAGCCTGGATAAGCTGTAATTTTCTAAATCTACAATGGCAAATAATAAGAGATTCCGAAATGAAATTTTATGGTTCTCTAATTCTATATAACGGCACGCGATCAAAATCCCGATTTTTATTGTTGTTCCCGTAATGATACACTACAATTCGTCATGTTTATTTAAAGCGGATGTTTTTTTCTATTTAAAAAAGGTTCAATGGGTATTTTGCCACTGTAAGAAAATCTACGAAATAAAATAGTTATTTTTTTCCATAGCAACTGTTAAAATTTAAAATTGTCTTATATCTATCAAAAATAGTAGATAAAATAGTATTTTAACCGCAAGGGTAGATTAAATGATACTTTAACAGCGAGGATAGGTTAAAAACTTTATTTCTTCTCGCACGTTTTTTAATTGCTTCCATTTTTGAAAATTTTTGTATTCCTTTTCATAAGTTATTCGGAATTTAAATGAAAGTAGTTTGGATATGGCGTTTGTCGCCTCAGCCTGAATATCTGTTCGTAATTTACTTATTTCGTTTTGAGCCATTTCTGGCCCCAATTCAATCAGCAATCGACACGAAAGAGAATTAAAAAATATTGACTCAAAACCATAGACAAACAAATAAAAAGAGACTGACAAATCTCATGGTAAAGAGTGGGACCGCGTTCCCGTAGCGCAACTCAGAATAACAATTTTGAAACCAATTAGCAGGACCATGGCAGGACGTACGTCTTTATTGCGATCTTTCTTTATTGTGTGTGCTTTATATGAAAAAGAAAGAGATAGAAGGTATAAAACGTATCGTAAGACATTATCGCACATTCTTATTCATAAATAAACTTTTTATAATAAAACAACAAAAAATAACAGTGTTTATTCCAACCACCTACAAATTTTAAATGCAGAAGAACTGACTGTTGCAAGAAACGATCGGCCATTTTTTTTAAAGGGCATTAAAAATGTCATTTTCTAAAAAACTACCTAATTGCAATAACAAAGTGAATATCCAAGCAAAGAAGACTTTACGAGAATCATGATTCTGAACCATTTTCAAGTCCAGTTTTAATCCTAAAACAAAAGTAAAATAGGTATATTAATAAAGTTTCTGGTTACTATAAACCAGCTATAAACTACCTACCCAAAAGATGAAAAAAAAATAATTGTATTAATTTGTTATTTTAGGAGAGGTTCGAAATATTTTTGACACTACTACTTCTACTTTTTTCTTAATAAGATGATAAATATAACTACTTACTTTTATTTTACCGGGTGTCTTTAACATATCTATCAGAGAAAGGGGGTACCAATACATATAAAAAATAGATGATACTGGTTCCTGCAGCAAATAAAATAACAAATAGTATAAACTAAAATTATAAGTAACAAAATATAAATACCTATATGGAACAAAGGAATTTGTTCCCTATCCATATTCATAAGTCAATAAAATGGAGAGTTTAGAAAAAAAGGTAAATCACGAAAAGAAAAATTAACAAACATAACGAATTGTCATGATGTTGTTATCTTGGTTGTCATGATGACGAAAACGAAAGGCGATTGTTCTAATTTCTATTTAGAAATTACGTTTTATATGACTGCTTCTTTCTCTCTTGTTATATTAGAATGAGATAGTGGGCCCAATAGACGCAATGCGCAGATCAACATAAATAGAACGAAATTATGCGTTCTGAGTTGCGCTACGGGAACGTTGTCCCTCTCTTTGCCATTTAATTTGCCAGTCCCTTTTTATTTGTTTGTCTATGCTCAAAACTGACAACTAAAGAGACAGCTATATTTATTTGTCAAATTACATAGAAACCAACGCCAACCCAGCACAATATTTTTCTACTCGTAATAAATTCCTTGAAATAATAATTTCTGAATATTTTTTAAAACGGAAGTCGCTATGGAAAAAAAATTGTTTTATACACGACGATAAAGTTGCATTATCGTCTTCCGAAACTAATTCAATGGCGATTTCATCGCTCGTGAATTAAACAGAACGTTTTTCAAAAAAAAAATAATTTTCTCGAATTTTACACCGTTTAAAAATCATTTTGAGCAAGTAAATCACCGAGCAAGTAAATCTAGTCTAGGGCTTGACCTCACTAAAATTATCATCGATTGTCGTTTCCCAGCCGTTTTTGACAACATTTTTTTTCGATAAATAACTAATTTAGTACTAGCATTAGAAATCGGTATTATTTTTTAGTCTCATTCGTCTTTATTGGACAAGTAAATGCAAAAAAGACTTTCGTTAGGCATTTTTAAATATCCAACTAAACTTTTTTAGGTATTATAATGTTTTAAAAAGTTAAACTTCGAAAAAAAATCTTTTTTTGTAATTCTATTTTGCCTAAAGTAAAGCTGTAGTTACAGATAGAAAAAGTTGGTGTACAAATGCTAAACAGATCACGAATTTGAGTCGCAACTCTTTTGAAATACTACTCTGCGGGATAAATTAAAGTACGGACTGGTTTTATTTCCCCGTTCAGCCAGTGTCGTCACACGATTTTTCCTACTAGAAAATATCCGTTATTTAATAAACAATAATAAATGCCTTTATTGTCAACATTTTTTTCAATTTGTAGACAAAGGTAAACTAATAAACAAAGTAAAAAAACAAGGTACACAAACAAACAAACAAAAGATAATACAAAACATTATACAAATAATATTGTCAGTCTTATTGTTAAAATAAACATTTATAAATGTTCATAATGTCAAAGAACAAAAAATAGAAATAATATTCAAAAATATTTAGCTAGTTTATAGTAAAATATCAATGACCTCTAAATAAATTCATTTCGATGTCATTAGTAAATATAGCAATAGCAAACATTAGACCAGTGTTTACAAGATCAAATTTGATTTTCAAAATATAATTCATTTACGGCGTAGAAAGCCTTGTCTAGTAAATAAGAGTTCAATGCTTTGCGAAATGAAAAAATTATGTTATGGATTTGATTTCAAATGGCAGGTGATTGTGCATTTTTCGAGTTGTATAATATTGAACTTTTAACTAACTCTGAGCGTGGGGTAGGTAGATAAAGATCTTGCTCCGCTTTCCTGAGTGGAAAAGTGTGAGATGGCCTTTCTTGAGAAGCTGATACATGTTTACGTATTAGGCAAACGGATTCAAATATAAATAAGAAAGAAAGAGTCAATATTTTTAATTTTTTAAAAAAGTTCCGGCAATGAGTTCTGCTGTTTAGTCCCAGTGAATATCGAACAGCTCTCTTCTGGAGCCTGAAAATGTGGTCAAATTGAGTCGCACAACACGTACCCCAGAATGGAAGGGCATACCTGAGGTGCGACTCAAAAGGTGCATAATAAACAGTTCTAGCCACTGACAAGTTAAGCTCCTTAGAAACCTTAATGCAAAACAGGCAGAGCTCAATTTTTTCGACAAAGCTTCGATATGTATGTCCCATTTCAGAGAATTGTCCACAACAAGCCCTAAGCTCTAATTCTGGAAAATTATACTTAACCAGGAAGTCAAACTGGAAGCAGTAGAAATGAATGCCTACAGAAGAACTTTTGTAAGAAGAGATAAATTATAGAAGAGATGAATATTTTCGTACATTTGTGCTTACGCGTAAAAGTACTTTACTTTTATGCCTGGGCTTTAAAATGACTTTTTATATTGTCAATCATGTCGCAAAAATTAATACCTTTCCGTCTTGAGACCTGAAAATAGTATATTGTTTTATTAAGGAGTAAAAATTATACTTTTTGTTGCGAAGCTGTACGTTTGACAACGCTGGCGAATCCGACATACAGGCGAGGAACAAAAAGTCATTTGTACTCCGAATAGAACATGCTATATTTTTTCAAACGCCACAAATAATTTTTAAACAATTTCAAACGTTCCAAATAATATAAAAAGATTTAAAGACCTTGTATGTAATTATATATCGAGAAACTATGGTTGCGCTCGTTGAATTTGATACTTTATGTAAGTTTAATATAGATATTTATGTAACAAGTTTACGAAATAAATGTGTTCTAAGCACGGGACGCAAAATTGTCCGACGAGGCAAAAGCCGAGTTGAACAACGCGTCGAATGCTTAAAACACTCTTTTGGCAACGAATTTCATACAAGATCTTTTGTGAAAGCGGACAATTTCGGATTTTTATGCTATATATTTATTTTTAAACCTTTTTTAAAATGTTGTGGTAATCGGTTTCTAAGGCATTGTTTATGCATTGTTTAATGACAAAGTTCTGTCAGGTTCAAACGTCGCCGTATTTCCTACAAAGTTTTGTGAAAAAATGAGTGATAATGACTAGTCTTTGGATATTCAACAAGCTGCTGAAACTGCGCTATCCACGTTAGTGCCCGAGAAGTCGAAAAGCTTATACGAGACCAGCTACAACTTTGAAATCTGGGTCAAAAAAGAACATGTTGAGAATTTCACAGAAATGGTATTGCTAGCCTATTTTCTGAAGTTATCCACTACCTTAAAGCCGTCAACTCTGTGGAGTAAATATTCGATGCTCCGCACCATGATTTACCTGAACAGAAGAAACGTAGATGTGAAAATTCACGACATTATTGCATTTTTTAAAGAAAAAACTTCCGGATATCAGACAAATAAATCAAAGTATTTACAAAACTGGAAATAGAACGCTTTATGAAAGAAGCCGATGACAAAGAATTCCTGTTAGCTAAAGTTGTCTTAATCGTTGGAGTATTTGGAGCGTGTAGGAGGGAAGAAATCACGATTTTGACCGTAGATGCCATTAAAGATTGTCAGTCATTTATTAATCTGAAGATTGCGAATACGAAAACTCATTTTCCAAGAGTGTTTAGGATTACTGAGGGACCAATAGATGGTATCAATTTCTTACATGTATTTCGCAAGTACGCAAAACTTCGACCACTCAATGTTTTGCATCAACACATCAACGATTTTTCTTGACGTATCGAAAAAATCAATGCTGTACCCTGCCAGTTGGAATCAATACAATTGGGGTATGCCAAAAAAAGATAGCGGAATTTCTTGGACTCTCCAACGCCATTGAATACACTGCTCATTGTTTCCGAAGCAGCTCTGTAACAATGCTGGCAGATTCAGGAGCGGACATAACAGTTTCAAAGCGACATGGAGGTTGGCGATCAAGCTCGGTTGTTGAAGATTACATTGAAAATTCAATTGAACAGAAAACCGAAATAGCAAAAAGAATCATGGGACAGAAATATACGCCAAATAAGAAGTTAAAAAGTGCCATTCACCAGAAAGCGAAGTCTGAAAAACTTGAAAGAATCCAACTAGAAGGAAAGGAAATACTGCCAACACAGGAAGTTAAATACCTGGGAATAACCCTGGACAGTAAACTCCTGTGGAACAGGCATATTAAGAACACTACCGAAAACCAAAGCCATAAAGAACCATGATATATGCAGAAGACTGGCGGAAATAGATGGGGCTGCTCCCCTAACATTTGCGCTGGATGTATATCATGATAGTAAGACTCATGATTACTTATGGAGCAGTTGCCTGGTACACAAAGCTAGAGCAACGGACGGCAAGGCTAAACCTATGCAAAGTCCAGAGACTAGCATGCGTTTGCATCACAGGAGCCATGAGAACTTGTCCAATAGCAGCAATGGAGGTCATTCTAGATCTAATACCACTGCACATTTTGTCATTGGTAGATATGCCAATGCGACAATGATTAGAATGGTCACTAACGGAATTAGTACTGGAGAATTGTCAGATCAGGGTCTTGCAACACCCATCATAAAGGAAATACCACTCCTCCAATTCCCAGTAGATGATATATCAAGGATGTACAACTCTGAGAAACATCTCAATGTAGTGAGCAATAAAGGATTGGAAAAGGCAAGAAGAGCGCTTGCCCAGCAGTTAAAGACCATACCATAACTTGGTATACTGATGCTTCCAAAAGCAATGCAGGAACAGGGATCTGAGTATTTAGGCCGAGAACTAAATACTCGGAACCAATAGGCACCTAGTATCCTACAGACGGGAAGTATCTACGCTATAGAAGATGCGTACAACTTATCTTAGATAGGAACTGTTAGAGCAAAGAAATAGCCATCTTGTCTGATGTCAAGCAGCGTTAAAAGCGATCAACACAGTATCAATCAATTCGAGATTGGTCAAAGAATGCATAGAGAACCTGAATAAATTAGGCAAAGAATATTCCTCCTACTCTGGGTGCTGCTCACCAGGGATAGAAGGCAATGAAAACAAATAATCTAGCTAGGAAAGGAGCGAACACTCACTAACTGGACCAGAACCGTTCTGCTTTTCGAAGTGGTAACCAGCTCAAGGCGGAACTCAAGAATTTGGAAGATTCCATCCGCAGCCTGGAATGGAAATCTTGCTACAGTCTAAGACACTCGAAGAAGTTTCTGAGGAGAAGCATGATCAAAGAAAATCACCAGATCAACCTGGATTTAAGTAGAACAATCTTCGGATTGTCACGGGGTTTTTAACAGGACACTGTCTCCTCAATGAACACCTCAGTAGATTGAAACTAAGAAGAAACGGCGAATAAAGATTCTGTGGGGAAGATAGAGGGAAACACCAGTACACCTAATCACTGGTCGCCGGACGACAACCATTCGTGCCATGAATTTTGGTACGACTGATATTGGAGATGGAGAACTACCCTCTATAAAACCGTCCTAGATACTGGCTTTTGTCAAAGCCCTGGGACTGTATGATGAGTTATGACTCAAGAAAGGGGGACACAATGGATCTGTAAGGTCGCAGTGATTAACCCCCCTCCCACTCATTCTAAATTCTAAAAGAAGTTAAAAGCAGTTCACGTAGAAGCAGAAGCTACCAGCATTGCCAGTACAAGAAATTTACTTATACCGACTCCTAACACTTGCATTTCTCTTAGACACGAAAAGTTGGATGCATCTTGTATTCACTTAAATAATAAAAATAATTTAAATAATTGTACCTTTAAGATTTATAATAAATAAATATTTTCATTTTTTACTTTTAGGCACTAAAAATAGTGTCACTTTTAGATTCTAGTGCCTAAAAAAATGCCATTTCGAATCTCAAATAAATGTCAAAAATTCTCAATTTCGAAACGCTTTCACAAAAAATATTTTTTTAGATTTTTCTTAAAAAAAAAAAAAAAAGAAAAGAAATATCCTTTTTATTATATTAAATATCTAATAGTTGGAATAAACAGTAATAATGATTTAGGAAATTCTTATAAAGAAAAAAACTAGGAACAAAATTGTAATAAGTACGTCTATGGGTTCTTTATTATGTAAAAACTGTTGGAAAGTTTCGTTTTGCGCTCCTCCAGAGAGAAACTAGAATCAAACCGAACCTAATTGGTTTGCAAATCAGCTTTTCTGATCAAAGATAAGTCGAAATTGTAATTACTTTTGTGATTACGACTCAAATAGATAATTAGTTTCGCGGGGTCTCGTGATTTCTCGCAAAAGGAACGGGAAAAGCTGCCAAACAACGGCCAACCGAAGTAGCAGAGAGCATTAAAAAAAGAGGGGGAGATGTTGGTTAAGTAAGGAGAAGGGAGACGGAGAAGGAATGGTTTGAGTTTCTGTTTTGTAAAAGTTAAATCTCCCCTCCCCCTCTCCCTCAGGGTAATTAAAGTTTTTCGTAGCTTTGCAGAGCTAATCTTAAACTTGGCAACAATTTTTTACACTTAGTTGCTTTCGCAGCTTGGTTCTGTATAGTTATTATAAATATTATGCATTTTGCAATCGAGGATAATTTTGTCGAGGTCGAGCCCTAGACGTCACTTGTGTCACCGTGTCTGGGAATATTTTGGCATGAGAAGCGATTTTTAAGAAAGTAGCGATTTTTACCAAGAGACCTTTTTTATGTAGAAAACGTCGTAAATGTATATTTTTTTACTCAGTAGTTTTTATACAAGTACGGACGAAAAGTTATTACTCTTTAAATCAGCTAAAACACATGTAGGTGGCGCCCTCTGCAAATTGGAGTCATATTGACATCAAAATCAAATTTTTCGTGTCAAAAAACTCCCAGACACCAGTGAAGTTTCCGGAATACAGTTCGGACCATCCTGTATACAGAAATACCAGGTTTCTGGTTTGCTTATTTTTACTTTCTTTTTCTTCATCGAAAATCTACAATGTAATATTTTGCCTTTCCTTCCATTTTCGTCAACAGTATCATAAATATTTTCCAAGCGAAATAAGTTCGTTTCTTACGTCCTTCCTAAATAATTCTCTATTTTTTCGAACTTTTCCCGTTCCTTCCGATCGGGAAATTAATGGAAATCGCTACCAAAACGGATATCTACGATTTGACAATACGGAAACTTCCAAGCGGTATACAGAGCTTATGTTTAACTTACGTTAAAAATAAGACAGATTCTTTCTCAGATACGCTTATTTTCGGAAAATCTATTTTACTGGCCAGCATAATTTACTGACCAGCTTATATACGTTACTACTATCTAAATACGTACAACTACCACCTTAATTTTGCTACTACCACCCAAAAATAAACTACTACCACTTTAATTTTGCTACTACCACCAAAAAATTAACTACTACCACTTTAATTTTGCTATTACCACCCAAAAATAAACTTTTACCACCTTAATTTTGCTATTACCACCCAAAAATAAACTTTTACCACCTTAATTTTGCTACTACCACCCAAAAATAAACTACTACCACTTTAATTTTGCTACTATCACCCAAAAATAAATTACTACCACCTTAATTTTGCTACTACCACCCAAAAATAAACTACTACCACCTTAATTTTGCTACTACCACCCAAAAATAAACTTTTACCACCTTAATTTTGCTACTACCACCCAAAAATAAACTACTACCACTTTAATTTTGCTACTACCACCAAAAAATTAACTACTTTAATTTTGCTATTACCACCCAAAATAAACTTTTACCACCTTAATTTTGCTACCACCCAAAATAAAATACTACCACTTTATTTTGCTACTACCACCCAAAAATAAACTACTACCACCTTAATTTTGCTACTACCACCCAAAAATAAATTACTACCACCTTAATTTTGCTACTACCACCCAAAAATAAACTACTACCACCTTAATTTTGCTACTACCACCCAAAAATAAATTACTACCACCTTAATTTTGCTACTACCACCCAAAAATAAATTACTACCACCTTAATTTTGCTACTACCACCCAAAAATAAACTACTACCACCTTAATTTTGCTACTACCACCCAAAAATAAATTACTACCACCTTAATTTTGCTACTACCACCCAAAAATAAACTACTACCACCTTAACTTTGCTACTACCACCCAAAAATAAATTACTACCACCTTAATTTTGCTACTACCACCCAAAAATAAACTACTACCACCTTAACTTTGCTACTACCACCCAAAAATAAATTACTACCACCTTAATTTTGCTACTACCACCCAAAAATAAACTACTACCACACTTTAATTTTGCTACTACCACCAAAAATTAACTACTACCACTTTAATTTGCTATTACCACCCAAAAATAAACTTTTACCACAACAATTTTTCTACTACCACCCAAAAAAATAAAATACTACCACACAATTTTGCTACTATCACCAAAAATAAATTACTACCACATGAATTTTGCTACTACCACCCAAAATAAACTACTACCACCTTAATTTTGTTACTACCACCCAAAATAAACTTTTACCACATTAATTTTGCTACTACCACCCAAAAAATAAACCATTTTAATTTTGCTACTATCTTAAAAATAAATTACTACCACCTTAATTTTTCTACTACCACCCAAAAATAAACTACTACCACCTTAATTTGTTACTACCACCCAAATAAACTTTTACCACATTAATTTTGCTACTACCACCCAAAATAAACTACTACCATTTAATTTGCTACTATCACCCAAAATAAATTACTACCACCTTAATTTTTCTACCACCTTAATTTTGCTACTACCACCCAAAAATAAACTACTACCACCTTAATTTTGCTACTACCACCCAAAAATAAACTTTTACCACCTTAATTTTGCTACTACCACCCAAAAATAAACTACTACCACTTTAATTTTGCTACTACCACCAAAAAATTAACTACTACCACTTTAATTTTGCTATTACCACCCAAAAATAAACTTTTACCACCTTAATTTTGCTACTACCACCCAAAAATAAAATACTACCACTTTAATTTTGCTACTATCACCAAAAAATAAATTACTACCACCTTAATTTTGCTACTACCACCCAAAAATAAACTACTACCACCTTAATTTTGTTACTACCACCCAAAAATAAACTTTTACCACATTAATTTTGCTACTACCACCCAAAAATAAACTACTACCATTTTAATTTTGCTACTATCACCCAAAAATAAATTACTACCACCTTAATTTTTCTACTACCACCCAAAAATAAACTACTACCACCTTAATTTTGCTACTACCACCCAAAAATAAACTTTTACCACCTTAATTTTGCTACTACCACCCAAAAATAAACTACTACCACTTTAATTTTGCTACTATCACCCAAAAATAAATTACTACCACCTTAATTTTGCTACTATCACCAAAAAATTAACTACTACCACTTTAATTTTGCTACTACCACCCAAAAATAAACTACTACCACCTTATTTTGTACTACCACCCAAAAAATAAACTACTAGTAATCTAATTTTGCTACTACCACCCAAAAATAAACTACTACTACTTTAATTTTGCTACTATCACCAAAAAATTAACTACTACCACCTTAATTTTGCTACTACCACCCAAAAATAAACTACTACCACCTTAATTTTGCTACTACCACCCAAAAATAAACTACTACCACTTTAATTTTGCTACTACCACCAAAAAATTAACTACTACCACTTTAATTTTGCTACTACCACCCAAAAATAAACTTCTACCACCTTAATTTTGCTACTACCACCCAAAAATAAACTACTACCACTTTAATTTTGCTACTACCACCCAAAAATAAACTTCTACCACCTTAATTTTGCTACTACCACCCAAAAAATAAACTCTTTGAGCCACCTTAGGATTTTGTACTACCACCCACAAAATAAACTACTACATTTTAATTTTGCTACTATCACCAAAAATAAACTAGTAACACTTTAATTTTGCTACTATCACCAAAAAATTTACTACTACCACTTTAAATTTTGCTATACCACCAAAAATAAACTACTACCACCTTATTTTTGCTACTACCACCAAAAAAAGACTATTACCACTTTAATTTTGCTACTACCACCCAAAATAAACTACTACTACTTTAATTTGCTACTATCACAAAAATTAACTACTACCACTTTAAATTTGTTACTAACACCCAAAAATAAACTACTACACCTTAACTTTGCTACTACCACCCAAAAATAAATTACTACCACTTTAATTTTGCTACTATCACCCAAAAATAAATTACTACCACCTTAATTTTGCTACTACCACCCAAAAATAAACTACTACCACCTTAATTTTGCTACTACTACCCAAAAAGAAATTACTACTACCTTAATTTTGCTACTGCCACCCAAAAATAGACTACTACCACTTTAATTTTGCTACTACCACCCAAAAATAGACTACTGCCACCTTAACTTTGATACTACCACCCAAAAATAAATTACTACCACTTTAATTTTGCTACTATCACCCAAAAATAAATTACTACCACCTTAATTTTGCTACTACCACCCAAAAATTAACTACTACCACCTTAATTTTGCTACTACTACCCAAAAAGAAATTACTACTACCTTAATTTTGCTACTGCCACCCAAAAATAGACTACTCCCACTTTAATTTTGCTACTACCACCCTAAAATAGACTACTGCCACCTTAACTTTGACTACCACCAAAAAGTTTTAAAGATTACTTACCACTTTAATTTGCTTTCTATCACCCAAAAAATAATTACTACCACCTTAATTTGCTACACCACCCAAAATAAACTACTACCACCTTAATTTTGCTACTACTACCCAAAAAGAAATTACTACTACCTTAATTTTGCTACTACCACCCAAAAATAGGCTACTACCACCTTAATTTTGCTTACTACCACCAAAAAATAGACTACTGCCACCTTAACTTTGATACTACCACCCAAAAATAAAATACTACCACCCAAAAATAAAATACTACCACTTTAATTTTGCTACTATCACCAAAAATAAATTCTACCACCTTAATTTTTCCTTACTACAGCCCAAAAATAAACTACTACACCTTAATTTTGCTACTACTACCCAAAAAGAAAATTTATACTACCCTTTAATTTTGCTACTGCCACCCAAAAATAGACTTACTTACCACTTTAATTTTGCTACTACCACCCAAAAATATACTACTACCACCTTAACTTTGTTACTACCGCCCAAAAATAGACTACAACCACTTTAATTTTGCTACTATCACCCAAAAATAAATTACTTACCACTTAATTTTGCTACTACCACCCAAAAATAAAATACTACCACCTTAATTTTGCTTCTTACACCGCAAAAAGAAGATTACTACCTACGCTTTAATTTTGCTACTGCCACCCAAAAATAGACTGACTCCACTTTTAATTTTGCTACTTAACCACGCCAAAAATAGAGCTACTGCCCACCTTGAACTTTGATACTACCACCCAAAAATAAATTACTACCAGTTTAATTTTGCTACTATTCACCCAAAAATAAAACTACTACCACCTTAATTTTGCTACTACCACCCAAAAATAAATACTACCATCCTTAATTTTGCTACTGACTATCCCAACAAAGAAGATTACTACTACCTGG